>NC_048299.1:146429848-146675184 GCF_013100865.1 Trachemys scripta elegans
ATTGAGTCCTAGTCTAATTCTCCCCACCCCAAAAAATAGAGAAATCAAACTAGACCTATGCTCCTAATACTACCTGCCCTCAAACACGCCAGAGCCTCGCCTGGTGCAACTCAACAGAGTGGCATTGAACGCTATGAATCTCAGTTGATTTACACCAGCTGAGAGCTGGCCTTTCCGCTAACGTGTCCGCCGTCACTGACTCATGAGGTGCTCCCATGTACCCACTTCCTGGCTGGTAGGAGGCTTCATTAGCACGACCCCTTGAAGATGAAAAGCACCCTGTACAAATTAGGGTAACCAGACCAGTACACAGCCATAAGCTTGCACTGGAGGGAATGGGCAGCAAGCTAATAAAGGAAGTGCTGCCGTTTTCTAAAGATGTATTTAGAGGAAGGGAAAAAGTCCCTCACGCAGTGTTATGATTCATTTGCGAATGGGACAGGTGGGTGGGGGCGGGGAGAATTAGACTAGGACTCAATAGACCGAGGTTCAAAATTCCCTACTCTGCCACAGATTTCCTGTGTGACCCTGGGCACAGCCCTTAAGTCTCTCTCTCTCTGTTTCCACATCAGTAAAACAGGGATCACAGCACTGCCCTACCCCACGGGGGTTTTATTTAATCTCCCAGGGTGAGGTTAAACACATGGCAGTGTGAGATATTACATGACCCGGGCTCTCAAGGTACTTTACATAGAATGACTTCATCCATTGTAAATTAAGGGCCATGTATAAATTAGCTTGGTAGTTAATTAGCCTCTCCTCTAGTAAGTCAGCATAATTGCATAGCTGCATTGTGCGAGCGATACAGCGTGTGCAGCCAAATGTCATCATTCAGAAATTTAGCGGGTTTTTAATTTAAATTTCAGAGTTAATGAAATACAATCACTTCTGAGAACTGATGAATACTGTATTGCGCAATGCAGCCATTTTTAGCAGAAGAGCCAATGTCTTTTACTAGTGGAACAGCTGCAACGTAAGCTTGGGTCAGACGTTTGTTTCTCATACATCTTGCACCATCTCCTGTGTGAAAGCAGAAGAAAGTCACTTACGTCACCGTGCAAAAGGAGGGGATCTGTTGCGATTTGAACACACAACCCGAACGTTTGTGCATAAGGAAGGTGCTTAGAGACTGTGGTGATAGACAGCAGCACAGAATCCTGAGACAGTCCAGTCTAGTTTAATGGGGCAAATGGAATGGCATGTAAACAGCATAAATGGGGGGGTGGCGGAGGAGGGAAACAAATTGCATTTGTTAAAGTAACAAGTTAGGACTTATGCAACCACCCTCTAGGTCTAGCTGGCCAGCCTAAGACCCAGCATTACCACAGAGGGTCCTGTGGCACCTTTAAGACTAACAGAAGCATTGGGAGCATAAGCTTTCATGGGTAAGAACCTCACTTCTTCAGATGCAAGAAGTGAGGTTCTTACCCACCAAAGCTTATGCTCCCAATGCTTCTGTTAGTCTTAAAGGTGCCACAGGGCCCTCTGTTGCTTTTTACAGATTCAGACTAACATAGCTACCCCTCTGAAGCATTACCAAAGTAACTTAGCGGTGTTCTTCCACACAGCCTGAGGCACTTTATGAAGGTAGGTTATCTCCATGTTACAGATGGGGGAAACTGAGGCACGGGGAGGTCAGTCACTTATCCAGGGCACACAGCAGGCCAGTGGCAGAGAGAGGACTAGAAGCCAAGTGTCTTAGCCCAGCCCTGTATCCCCTGCACCAAAACTGTCTTGGGGCCATTGTGCGCTCTGGGGTTTAAGAAGTTTAAATGGAATCTCATGATCAAAAAAATTCTGACCGACTTGCCACCTTTACACCAGCTGCAAGTGAGCTGAACTGGCCTCGCTATACTGACAAACCAATAGGTCTTGTTTACAGATGTTATTCTGGAATAAAGATCCTCTAAGATGTGCATTTAAAGAACTGTAGCTATTCCAGACTAACTCCCTATGTGAACATATTCCAGCCACTCACATGGTACAGCTGTTCTGGCCAGTTTCCCCTGTAGCTAAACCTTCAGCCTCTGAGATGTGGCAGGACTTGTACAGAGCCTCGCAATGGATTTCTTAAATGTGTTAACTGGTAGGTGGGTTGCCACTAACTTCTCTCAGCTGCAACAAAGTGGGAAGTGATTTTGGCTTGTGAAATTAAACAAGATCACAACTCAGACTCTGCATATTATGTATATACATTATATTACTGGAAATGCAGATGTTCGCAGTCCCCACCTAAAATGCAACAGCTGCAGCTTACTCAAAGCACTTCATTTTGGTTTTATTTTAAAATTTCCCAAGCATCTCAGTTTATTACAAATATAAAAAAATGAAAGAAAATTGGTGCACAAAAATTCCACAGCTTTCTGAATAAATAGCAGGATGAAAAAAAGCAAGAGAAAAGTACATACAGAAAATAAAAGCTGTTTAATGCTGTGGTTTAGTTCATGAATGTACATTAACAATATGTATACGTGTGTGTGTGTCTGTCTGTCTTCCACTAAAGTGGTTCTCAACGGGGGGCCCATGAGCAGGTTTCAGGGGGCTCAGCCAAAATAAACCAGAGAGGGGGCCGGCTTAGACTTGCTAGGGCCCAGGGCAGAAAGCCAAAACCTGAGCCCCACCATCCGCGCCTGAAGCTGAAACCCAAGCAACTTAGCTTCGCGGGGGGCCCCCTGTGACGTGGGGCCCTGGACAACTGCACCGCATGCTACTGCCCCAATGCCAGGGGCTTTTAATCCACTGGATATTCAGCAAAACAGTTGTGGCAGCACAGGTCGGCCATAGAATTTTTATAGCATGTTCGGGAGGCCTCCAGAGGAAAGGTTGAGGACCCCTGTTCCACTACAGTGCTTTACTTTACCAGATAGCCTGGTATTTACACATACTTCTCCACAAACATCTACCTAATTGGATTTTTTTTTCACCATAATCACTATTTTCATGTACATGAATGGTGCAAAAGTCAGGTGAAAACTGGTTTAAATTTTTTTTTTTTTTTTTTTTTTTGGTAAAAAAAAAAAAAAAACACCCGGGAATTTTTTTGGTAAAAACGGATGACAAAAAGCCACAATGCAGGAGCCCACAAACCCTGTCTGCCACATCCTGGGCTCAGGGAGCTAACTCCACACTCAGCAAGAGGTGCTTTGTGCAATAGGCCAGTGAACGGATTCACCAGCTATTGCCTCTTAGGGGATGGAGCTGCTGCACCCTCAGGACTACAGGAAAAGTTGTGTGGGGTGGGGGGGGGGAATGGGATTGCTTTCAGGGAGGATGGCTGGTTGGGTGGTTAAGACGCTGGCTCTCAGGAGATCTGAGATGTTTCCAGCTCTGTGACAATAGCTGTGCTTCAGTTCCTCCTCTATAAAGTGTGTATGGGGGGGAGGGGAGAGATTATTTCTGTTTATCTGTCTAGTCTAGTCACAGTGTAAGGCCTTGATCATGAAAGG
Source organism: Trachemys scripta elegans (assembly GCF_013100865.1). Taxonomy (NCBI): domain Eukaryota; kingdom Metazoa; phylum Chordata; order Testudines; family Emydidae; genus Trachemys; species Trachemys scripta. The sequence goes on from NC_048299.1 coordinate 146,433,295, forward strand.
TATTTAGGCCCCTAACTTCCACGGATTTCAGTGGGAGTTAAGCACCTTTGAAGATCTGGGCCTAAGCTATCTGGGCAGGGACTGTCTGTTGGACCCCATGATCTTAGTCGGTGCCTCTGGCCTACAACACAGAATTTAACCCATGCCTACAGGTGCCCTCCAGTGCCAAGCCTGGCTACCCATGGTTGGCATGGAGGGTTAGGAGGCAAGAAAAGGATTTAGGCCCCTCTAATAGTGTGCTTGAGGAGAGCCAACATCCCCAACGGAAAGTGCTGGTTCTCTCCCTGCGACAGCATTAGTGACACTGCCTTGTCTCCCTTTGCAGCTCCTGCTACTTCAGGGTGCTTTTTGAAGTGAGTTTGCAGGGGGTTGCATGGAACCCCTGCAAAGGTCTCGAGTTAAACAATGAGTCAGTCTAGTCAGCAATGAAAACCACAGCCGGGTGGGAAAATACAAGCCCTGGCAGGGACGTTAATGATGACCAAATTCTGTGCAACATAAGAACGGCCATACAGGGTCAGACCAAAGGTCCATTTAGCTCAGTGTCCTGTCTTCTGACAGTGGCCAATGCCAGGTGCCCCAGAGGGAATGAACAGAACAGGTAATCATCAAGTGATCCATCCCCTGTCGCCTACTCCCAGCTTCTCACTGAAGTCAATGGCAGCTGTGACTGCTCAGTGCTTCTGGAAAAGAAAATCTGTTAGGAGTCTGGGGGCAGACACAAACCATCACACTGGATGAAACCCACGGTCCATCTAGTGCAGCATTTGTGGCTCTGGAAGCAGCCAATACAAGATGCTTCAGAGGCAGGTGGCAAGAACACCATGGCAGGCAGATGAGGGATAATCTGCCCCCACATTAGGTTTCATCTTGATCTCTAATAGTTGGGAGATCCTGATGTATGAGTCTTAAGTGGATAAAAACATCCAGAGTTAGAGCTCATTTTTGGAAAGAATATTAAGTATCCGATCGCTGGGGACATTTAGGGACGAGAAGCTTGGATCCCTCTTATAAATAAAAATTACAGGAGAAGGTTTGAAACAGATGGGATCTTAGTTACCAGCACAAAGCAGAGGTTATCCCACCCCTCCAAGGATTAGCGATTACATTTTTCCTTGACTGCTACAATACACCAGTGCCATTTAAGGCACCATTAAAGAGAGCTCCTTCCTCTGCCAGTGTTAATAATTTTGCCACAGATAATGGAACTTACATATTTATTTAACAGTAACATACAGTATATAAATAGGGTAAATACTTTAAAATATACAATATATCACATTCTGACATTCAATCAAATAAAGGCAAGTCTACACGTATTGCTTAAAACATTGATCAAAAACGATGCACAGAGAAGTAAGCAGATTGCAGAGGACACATCAGAGCTGGGGAACAGTAACTCAGGGAAATTACTGTGGTACAAAAATGTAACTCTGGGTTTGGCTACAGGTGGCGGGAGGACCTCATGACGACAGATGCATGCGGACTCCAATTTTAAAATGGTTGTCTCCCCCACCAAGTCTTGACGACCACCATGGATGGTTTTTTGCATGGTTACATCTATTTTCCAAGTGTACAGAACTAGCAGGAAAAAGATTTTTGCAGGAAGATGGAGAATTCTCCCCTCTTTGTATACAGTGACTGCCTTGGCATTAGTGCTTGTGGGAGTCCAATGCATGCAGCAAACTAGGAGACCTGCCCTGAGCCATGTGAAATCAACAATTCCCAAAGGCCTCTGCAATGTACTTACTGGTGCTTCAGGTTTCTGTGGTGCTGTAGGATTCCCCACTGAAGTCAATGGCAAAAATCCCCCTTTCAATCAAACAGGAGCTAGATTCTGCAGATTATACTCACTCTGAGTAATCCTAATGAAGTCCAGGGGAGTGCACACAGGAAAGATACTACTGTGGAGTAAGGAACCACTCAACCCGAGTAAGCCTAGCAGAACCTGGGTGGTAATGAGGCTCTCTGCTGTGCATTCTGGGCCACTCCTGGCCTTCTATTCAAGCTGTGTCTAATCCACAGCGTAACTCGGGCTGCAACTGGGGTTGGAGAAGTCAGTTTCCAGTTGGAAACGCCAGCTAAACTGCTCCAAGCTTCCAAAGAGATTGGCAACCAGCGTGTGGCTGCTTAGAACCAAAGTCAGCCTATCTGTAGGCATTTGCCCCAATCAGTATTCAGGCATTTTAAAACACTGCTAACATTTACCAAACTTGCCCTATTTTATTTCAGGCCTTTAATGGAAAAGCTATTGTGCTCTATCCTCAGTACATGACGAACCTTCAACAGCCTCCCTACTGCTTTCCTGTATTATTCTGCACTTCCTAGGCAAGGGGAGAAACCACCATATATATGGCATTGAAGTTCAGCGTTCAGCCAATCAAATCTCCTGACTACAAACAAACTCCAGCTCCCTGGCTCTATTCTGATAAGCCAATACATGCCATAATCAACCATTCCCTCAGTTGAGAGCTAGGGTTTTAACGTAAAAGAGCAATATCTGCTCACATTTCAGATTAGAGGAGAACCCAACGCATACAGGCAGTAATGCAGTTCTATTCCACTATTCAAGGAGTGAGGTTTGCTAATTATGAAGTCTCTGAATGGAAAGATAGATCGTACTAACAAAAGACAGCAAAACCAAACGAAGTACCCTTGCCATATGCACCACCCATAGCAAAAATGAGCCTGGCACACAGGGCATTTATTGGGGATTAAATGGATTTAAGCAAAAAAGAGACAACTGGATACTATGCTCATCAAAACTAATACCTGAAGACATTTGATTCCAGCTGCTGTGCTCATTCATGGCTTGCTTATATTTTCATTTAGCTCAAAGAATATCAAGGAATTTTTAAAAGGATGTGCAACTGAACTTGGTCAACTCATCAATATGCACTCAGAAGGACTCGTCATCCCTTGTTACCTTCCCATTTCAGCTAGTACTCCCCAGCAACTGCCTTCATTGTCACCTCCACTCACCATCGCTGACCACGTAGCATCCTCTAACCTTCCGGTCTCTTAGCGGCTTGTAACATAGCTGAGTACCTACCTACTATCATCTATGGAGACACCTCTCTCCAAGCAGAGGATTTTAGGCCCCTGGCTCTGCTTGTGGGTGCAATGGGTCCCCCTGTGCAACCAGTTGCAGGATCAGGGCCTCAGTCTCCAGCATTCCCCTCACTTATTAGAGCATTCTAAAAAGCCCTTTAAATGGCTTTCGGCCATTTCATTTGACCTTGCTAGCAGGTAGTTTCAGAACCAGCCCATTTGTAGAGCTCTAAACAAGACAGCAAGGAAGCTTCACCCTTTAACAGCTTTGGGTTAATTCAGAGACCCAGAATGAGGAACATTACCTTCCTCTTAGCTCAGAAAACCACATAGCTATTGAATCTGTTCCTCAACCACTTGTTCTGACACACCAGCAACTTTGCTTTTGCAGTTTGTCTCCTTGTAGAGCAAGCCCAGAGGGTCTTCCCCTTTAACCCAACAGTGCTCACAAAGCAGCTACCACAGCATGCAGGTAACTTGCAGGGGTCTTGATTTCATGCATTTCAGCTATAGGAGAAAGTTCTGGTGAGCGCCTTTATGAAAATCTTGCCAAGGCAGCTCTGTTGTTGGCAGTGTGTTTCGTGAGTGCTAGCTACACAAAGTCACTAAATCTAAGGCCTCACAAAAGCTATGTTAGGACCAAGTTTAAAAAATATTTCAGGGAAGGACCTAGTCACCTGCACAACATACACAGATATATATGTTAAAGTTGATGGACTCCAAAGTGCACTCTTAATATTCAGATTTACACCCTGATTTTGTTGACATGAGGCAAAATTAAAGTTTTTGGCTCAAATCCTTCCTAATGCAGGCCAGAACCCAAACCCTGCAACTCCAAGGTTTTTAATCCCTGGATCACAGATTAACTACTACCTCCTCTGTAGCCTTAGATGAGTCACTTACTCCCCAAATTTCCAAAAGTGACCTCTCATTTTGGAATGGCCAATTTGAACCACTTAGGGCAAACTACCAGCATTTAGAGGTTTAAGAATGTCATTGCTTAGAAGCTAGTGAATGTATAAACCTACATTCAGTATGTTGCACTGCAGCTACTGTGCACAGGCTGAAATTCCCTGGTTGGTAAACCTGTTTCACAGCCAATTTCTACTATGATCCAAACTATAGAGCTCTGCTGCATATAGGGGACGGAGGGGGGAGGAGAAATATAGGGCTTTTAATAAACCAATGGATTCGTGCAATGAAGACAGGCTGCACCACGGAGCTATGCAAAACAGAGGAGGATTCTATCCTTCTGGTACGTAACTTTTTGTACAGCAAACACAGGGTGTTATCCCATAGTCCCTTGGATGTTAAACCAGTGTAAGTATTGTACACGTCCAATGAGCCATGCGACTGAGTAAGAGCAGTCAAACACAGGACACTGACAAGTAACAGCACTTATGAGTGCCTTTACATATAGAATTAATTTATCAGGATTCCTGACAGGTTTGAAGGTTCGTTTTACTTCACTTCAAGGTTGAGGAGGGGGCAGAAGTAGAGGAAATGTATGAACCCAGGTTTGAAAAACTGTACTCAGCCTAGTTCAGAAAGCTTTTAATTAGATATGTGGATGGCTATTCCTATCTCCTATGAGTATGCAGACACTCAAGAACCCACAATGCCCTCCAGTGTTCACAATCAGCATTAAAAAAGTCCAACATGAAGAAAACCCAAATCCTATAGTTTAAAATCATAAGCTTCCTCAAAGAAAAATATGCCTAATAATTGTAAAAAAGTATGAAGATGTAGAACAGATGAAGGGGGAAGACCAAATTCTCACATGAAAACAGGTGACAGTGTTCTTTTTCTATAGATCAATACACTGTAATCACATTTATTACACAGTACTGTAGGTTCGCTTGATAACTTGTTCATGAACATCTGCTCAAACACAGTTTAGGGTGCTGGAATTCTGGCAGATATTGGTATCAGACAAGAAGTATCCAAAATAGCAGCAGCTTTTGTTTTGCCAGGTGATTAAACCCCCCAAAAAGACCTAAGGGAGGAAACATTTAAAAACAACCTCCTAAATCGCCTTTGAAACCAAATTAAGGGCCTGAATTTAATGCCTTTAAGTCAAAGTCAAGACTCCGATGGATTTCAGTAGACACGACACTGGCTCTAAGCCTACAGTTCAGGAAAGCATCTGCTTAAAAATTAAGCAAAAATGCTTCAATACTACCCTGAATTGGGACCACAGAAACAGAGTCAAGTCATCCAATTTGCCGAGCATCCTCAGTGGAAGCTGAGGGTGTCTTGCGTGGTGCAGAGTCAGATCCTTAGATTGCATCTCACCTGGGCTCTGCCTTAATATCCTCTCAGCACCATTTTGCTTTTGATCAAATATTTGTTTGTGTAGCACCGCCGATGTGACTCTCTGCCCTCCAGAACTGCAATACAGGGAGAGGAGGAAGTGGCTGCTATGAAGATAAAAATACGCCAGAGGTATGTGGAAGCAGTGGTGGCATTAGACTATGCAGTAAAAGCATACAGAATGATCTCAGGTACTTTATTTTCACTTGCTAGGTTAGCTAGCTTCAAATATAGATCTGCGTTGAAGACTTAGGACAGTGACTTGCTTTCAAGACACTAACAACGGCATCTCTGTATGATCTTTCCCTGTTAATTGTTCCCCAGGTTCAACAAATATGTAAAATGTATTTCTCATCACAGCCTGGCTCACCCACAAACTATGGCGAGAAGTCACAGTAAAATAGAGTTTCCCTGATACATGACAATGTTAATACAACCCACAACTAAAATGAACTTTTGTGCTGTTAGATCACAAGCTATCATTCTGAATCTTGGAACCTCTGAAGTCAGTCTGATGGCGTTTCCATTTATTTGTTTTTATTTAAAAAAAAAGTATGGTATGTTTGAAGTCAAGAAATAGAGGGAAATACCTGGAAAACAATTACACGTTTCCAAACGTTAAGTGCAACATACATAAAACAAGACGGAGTCAGTGACGGAGAAAGGAGAGAAGCCTGGAAAGCTGACCAAACCCAGACTGACACGCAATCCCGACTACGGTCAACTCAGCAGCATGATGTCTAGAACTCAAGTAATACATCATTGGCAGACATGATCCCTGAAAGAAAAAAACGAAACAAACAAACAAAAAAAAAACCACCCTCCCCACACCAGAAAATAAAAACCCCAACAGCACAGCCAGCTGGGTACTACGCCCTCTGGACTTCCAAATGGGAAAATAAAGTTCTGTGAGTGATAGCTCTCCAAACAGCTAAAATATCAGGATGTGGTGTTGCCTACTCTTGAGAGAAGTTTTCATGCTTCAATGTTTTAAAAAAAATATGTACGTTATGCTCTGGATGGAAAAAAAGCCATGAAAAAGTGAACAAATTTTTTTAAAAGCTTGTTCTTACTTGGTAGGACTTCTTAAATAAAACTGGAATGCTTTTTAAAGGAAGTTATTTGATGTAACTTGAACCTCTCACATTCCCTTCTGTATTCCTGTCCCTGCTGTAAAGATTAGTTGGGTCTATTTTTGTTTAAATGGCACAGTAAAAATGTGGGTTTAAAAATCGACTTTGTTAAATAATTGCTGGAGTGGGGGAAATGTGGGAGGTACTACAAAGATGGCAAGTCGAAGTGTATGCATGGGTCTTCTTGCATGGATCTTATGTAGCAGGATTTGGGCAAACATTTCTTTCAGATTTGTTGAGCTTTCTGTTCTCTACCTGCAAGAAGTTCTATGCACACCCAGGCTATGGCTATACTAGGGGAAATGAAGACTCAAATTCATCGTCAATGCAGCTACCAGTGGTGGATAATTACAGGTCCCCAATTTCCCTAGCCTACATACAGGGATACACAAGGTTGCAAAAAGAACTACCAGTGTCCTCTCTATTCCACTGAGAGTTGCATGGCTTCCCATTTTCTTAGTATAGACACAGCCTGGCAGGGTTAGAGGATACTGATGTAAAAGTGCCCGTGTCTCATCTTCACTAGAGCTTACACTCCTGGAGCTGAACCTGGGCAGAAAAAACGCATGCATGTATCCCAGCGTCGACACATCCCCTAAGAGTAGTGAAGTCAAGCTCTGCCCATACACACTGAAGACAAGAGTTGCCACGCAGATCCGAGAGGACATCTTCACTCTACGGTCCTTTCAGTTCTTGATTCCTTTCCATCTAGAAGCTCCACTTTGCTTATTTTAACCAAAGCCATATAAATACATATTATAAAAAAACCCAGAGCCCCACAAATGCGAACATTTACAAGGAAAGGAAAAAACAACAGTGAAACGAGGCCTTGTTATTGTCTTAAGTCAGGCGAGCTGGGATTTCCTTGAGGGACTTGCCCTCTTTTTCAGTCCTGTTCCAACTGCCTGGATGCCTATGCGTCCTCAGAACTGGCCAACATACCCTTATCAACAAGGTGCGCCTTTAACGTGTTGAAGATGTGGACCTGCTGATCTGGCCGTAGAGCTAAAAGCTGCTGGATCAGTTTGCTTGGGTTAGGACCCCTGCAACAAACCAAAGAAAGAACTGTTTGCAATGAATCCTAACTCCAGGATCTGGTCGTCTGGGTTCAGATTCAGCAAAGCACGTGCCTAACTTCGAGCATCCTTAAACAGCATCCCCATCCCTCAGCATTTCACAAAGGGGACTAGCCTTATTCCGCCACCTCCATTTTACAGTTGAGGAAAGAGACACAAGGAAGTGAAATGTAAAATAGTCTTTAATTTCCAATCAATGGAAGAAATTATTCTCCTCTCCCATTAGAAGGTCCCCATAAATTCAAACAAAACAACAAAATGTCCCTCCAGACCAGTGGTTTTCCTTTCCATTCAGTTATAAAGCTATCTGCCAAGGCCCAAACTAATGGGAAAGAGTTATTCCTTAGTATATGCTCTGGTGAGCCCAAAAGGAGAAGGGAAGCAGGGATCAGTGGATAGGAGACAGGACTGGAATTCAGGAAACACGGATGCTATTCCTGGCTCTGCCACCTGCCTGCCGTGTGACCTTGGGCGAGACACAATCTCCCAGGCTTTTTCCCCTCCTGCCCCATGTCTTGTGTATTTAGATTTTAAGGTATCAGAGTCGCTCAGTTGTGGCCACTAAGTGCTGCCATGAAGCAATAAATAATACCTGATAAAACTTGCAATGTACACGTTGACAAAGGTAGCCATCAGGTACTGACAGTCAAAGCGATCCATGATCCCGCCGTGCCCTGGGATTGTGTTGGCGAAGTCCTGTGCAATCATAAAAGTTTCACTGAGCTATGCCAAAAACCTGTTATCCACATTTACTGCATACACGTAGCGTGAACGCACTGTGTGACACCGCATTCTCCCAGAACATCTGCCGATAGCACTAAGCGCAGCCTAAGGACGCTGTTCATCCCCCATCCCCAAAATTACTTTTTCAACCAACAACACTTCTTGCAAACAAGCGTTAGGGGGGAGGGGGAAAGCTCAGTGGTTTGAGCATTGGCCTGCTAAATCCAGGATTGTGAGTTCAATCTTTGAGGGGGCCATTTAGGGAACTGGGGTAAAAATCTGTCTGGGGATTGGTCCTGCTTTGAGCAGGGGGTTGGACTAGATACCTCCTGAGGTCCCTTCCAACCCTGATACTCTATGATTCTATGATATCAGGACTGAGGAGCAGGAAATTCCAAAGAGGTTAAAGTTTTATCATCTAAAACCCTGCCCCACTGAGCATCCTGTATGTTATGGTATAAAAGGTTTATATTTACATATAAAGGACCCTCTGCATGTGCAATGTGTTGGAGAAAGCTTCAGCTTGTGGAATTTCCTGATCTGCAGGTACTCAGTTTCTCAGCCTCAATGTTGCATCAATGTTAATTTTAGCATTTCACTGTTGTATTTTATTAACCCATCTTTCCTCCCTCCACTCCACATGAGAAGAGCCCTCCTCTTTCCCCACAATATTGACAGAAGCCTCCTCCAACCCCGCCATCCTCTGACCTGGGGCATTGTTTACGGTGATGACAATCAAATGTGCTAGCTTCAGATGCACCTGCTGTCTGATACCTGACTTTGGCAGAAGGGGGCTACCCATACACTACCTTGATTTTGAAGGCTCTCTTAAACCCACTAGCAAAGAATCCTCCAAAGGGCCCAATGAGGGATGCAAAGGTGGAGAGGGCGATGCTGTGGATCTGGAAGGGATACATCCGGACTGTTTTCTGCAGACAAGGAGGGTCAAAGTGGGAGAAGGATCAGAGAAAGGCATTGTGCTCCATTGAAATCTATCCTAACCCTGCCTTACTGGAGTCCAAGGTCAAGCTTTTCAAGTGACTAGTGACTTTGGAAGGCCAACTTGAGGTGCCAGGTTTTCAGAAAGTGCTATGCATCTGCCCTCAAACTCAGGCCCCTTCAAGGCACTCCGAGTTGGGCACCCGAAATATGTAGTTGCTTTTAGAAATCTTGACCAAGGTGTTAATCACCTCTATTTAAACCCAATTCTGCAAAGACGAATCTCATACGCATACTGTACCACAATTCACCCCTGCTTGACATCAGAGCAAAGCCAGGGATATATCTGACCCATTTTGTCACTATTTCCTTGTATTCCCCCATCTGTCTGTATCCATCTGTTGTCTCTTGTCTCATACTTGGATTGTAAGCGGCTTGGGGCATTGATTGCATTTGTTCTGTGTATACACAGTGCCTAGCACCATGGAGTCCTGTTCTATGATTGCAGTGCCTAGGTACTCCTGTAATCATCTCTCTATTTTGCTAGATCCCTTCGTTTGCACGCAGAGCCCTTTCTTGCTTCATAGAAAGTCGAGCTGGAAGAGACCTTTCTTGCCCACCTCCCCACCTCTATCAGGGTAAGATTGTTCCCTACAGTATGTTCTCCTGGGCTCTGTCCAATTTAGTCTTAAATAACTTAAGAAATCTGGCTTCCACCACTTCCCTTGGGAGATTATTCCATGGTTTAACCAGTCTCGCTATTAGGGGAACATCTCCGAATATGAAGTTTTCCTTGGTCAGTTACATGCAGTTACCCCTTGCTGCATTCCTTTGTAGTACCTTAAACTAATCCCGTCCTTCCTGGGCATTTCCAGCCCAGTTAATGTATCCCTTTTTAATGGTTATTGCCAACCTATCCATCATTGAGAATGCACATTCAGAGTCCTACCCAGCGAATGACAGACTGAATCACCAGAGGGATATTATATTCTTGTAGCTGGAACAGCTCAGATGGCTCACAATCCACAGTGAAGCTGTTGGAGTCATTATTGAATTCCACGGGACAGGTGAAGCACCGGTATCCAGACATCAAGTACGACAGCTTGGTTGTGGGAAGCAGAAAAGGCATGTCAAGAGAAACTAAGGATACAGGCAACTTAAAATTCAGACCTTTGCTTGGTTGGTTATTGGGAGGGTGGGCGTTAGGCTGTGCAACTGCCTCCCCAGCTCTGGCCATTTCTCCCTACACACTCAGCTACTGAAAGGGTTTTTGCTATGGTCTCTCTTGGCCTCATATTTATTGCTGTCCCTCCTTCTCATCCTTGATTGCTCCCTTCCTAAGCATCCTCGTTTTTTCTCCTTCCCCTCCACTTCTGCATGTTATTTTTTTCCTCCTAAATGTCCTTCAATCTGTTTTTATGTTGCAACATGTTAAAATATGGCAATGCACCAATAGTAGAAAATTCAGATCTGGGCATGCATCCCCCTCATCAGATGGCTCTGATACAAGCCTTACCCATTCACCTGAACGCTGGAAGGAGGAATGACATCCTCGGAGAGAGAGAGAGCTGAGATTCAGGGCTGCGAGTCAGCCACATCCTTGGCTCATTAAGAAGCTTACTCTCTTGCAAAGCATTAAGTTGACTAGAGGAATGGTAAGCGGCTTCTTTTCATGTACATCAGCTCGGAAAGCAGCAATCAGAGTAACTGCATGATCAAGACAGAGCAGACAACTCCATCCAGCCAACTTGCATTAATGAAATCCTTCCTTAACAGATAACAGCCTGACAAATTGGGACAGTCCTTGAACTTTTCAGTCTTCATTTGAATTACCCAGCTCTCTCTGGGCTTTATGCAACTGCACAGATATTAAATGTGGCCTTATCCCCCTCTCCCCACCCCCAAAAAGTCCCAGGGGGATAACATTCTGCGACCAGAGCGCTGAGCTCCCCACACAACCTTGAGGCAGATACTACAGAAGTGTAGCAGAGCAATCACTTCAGAGGATCCCAAAATACTTTGCCAGCACGACAGCACCCACTGAGATGTTGCAATCTCCAGCATGCACAGTGGTAGTAGGCAAGAGGAAAAATCTAAGCCTACGACACGAGGGCCAAAACACTGTGTTACAAAGAGAGCCGTGGCAAATCACTAGCGTCCAAGCAGAGCAGACTGCTTTCTCTGCCACCCTGGCCTCTATCTGTACAGCATGTGTGGCACTGGGAAATCCCATGGAGTCTGGATGCTATAGGTCTGAGAATATCAAGCCCCACTTGAGAGGAAGCGATTTCTCAGCAGTGGGTTTGAGTCGTCCTCACTGGAAGGCAGAACAAGTCAGTTTAAAGCCCGCTGTAAAACTTCAGACAACTTGGGTGGAAGAGAGCACAAAGCTTACGTGTATTCCTTAGCCGTGGCAGGCAGACTGCACCGGTGCATCTTACTATGGAGAGAGAGCCAATTAAATGCCATGGTGTGCTACCTACCAGCAGTCCAAACAGAACAGTGGCAAAGAACCCGCCAATAAAACCCTCCCAGGTCTTCTTTGGGGAAAGCTGCAGATACAAGAAAGAGAACATATTAAAAAATACCCTCAAGGTCCACCCCAAATAGCTCTGCGAAGCCAATGTCCACCTCCCACAGAAGTTAGATGGCAATCAATATCCCCAGCTCATGAGTTCCAACTGGGTAAAGGCCAATACATGCAGATCGTAGGACAGATCCTCTCACTCGGTCTGACCCTAACTCGCCCATTGGGGAATACCTCTGACAAGGCCAAGTTCCCAGATGAAGGAGAAGCAGGCACATCACCCTGCCTTGCAGCCCCCAAGGCAGAGCAGTGGCCAAAATACACTGCAATCTGACTATATTTAAAAGCATTTAATATAATCTTAGCAAGGTACGTATCTGAAATGTTACAACTTCGGGTTATTGGTCAAACACAGAAACATACACACCCTCATTTCAGCCATTAAAAAATAAATAAAAGGCCCATAAAGGGAATGTTTATTAGTCGCTGGGATACTCAACCCACTTCATTAACAGCATCCCTGGAAAAGCTTTTTATGGTTTCACCCATAAGGAAAAAAAATTAATATAGAGGAAGTTTTTCATTACAATACACTCTTCGGAACCTTTAGTTTGACATTTTCTCATCACTATGGAAAGCTGTTCTCAATGCAGACTGTGCATTTAGTCTAGAATAGTTCTCACTGGCTTTTTCAAGTCAAATATTCAATAACTCCAGCTTGCATATGCTGCAATAAAGAAGAGCTATTTCTAAACTACCTCCTCTGATATGTAGTCAGCAAGCCCAGACCGCGCTGTACAATGCAAGGAAGAGTCCATGCTCCCAAAGAACTTCACCAGGTAAATAAACCGAACCTTTGTAGGAAACCGTGTCTTTTAACCATTAGCATGCAGAGCTTGGGATGGGGACAGAACTTAAGTAAGGGCCTGATCAGTAGACATTGGATCAGGATCTAAGGAAGTGCAATACAGCACAAATGATACACAAGCCCTGGCAAGTCTTCCTTCATATTCTTCACCAAGGGTCTTTTCAAACAGTGACTGATGGGTGGAAAGTTTTGAGGCTGGGATCCAAACGCAAAGGCGAGCTCCACCACCCTGATCGAGTCTCCAACCTTGGGTCAAAGGCTCCACAGCAACACAGAGCCTGAAGACAGGGCTTTGCACAGCTGACAAACCTTGATGAGTGGGGTGCGGCCAAAGAAAAACCCAAACATATAGGCCATGATGTCATTGCAGATCACACATGAAATCGGGACAATGAACCTAGGAGGAAGGAGAGAGAAGCCATTCATAACGGGCACAACTACAGGAGTCATTTGACGCTTAACCGCAATATGTTGCCCACATTCAGCTAGTGCCCGCTTGGGTAAGTCTGATATGGCTACACCATGTCAGACTGACTCCTGGGCTTTTGCAGTAGTGTCATTCGTCCCAAGGCCCTCGCCAGCTGTCAGATCAGTTCTATGAATTCCCCCTTGCTGTGTTCTGCGCTTGCTCTAATGTGTAATGGGCTGTTAATCAATCACCGTGATTAACCCCAGAAGCAGCTGCATTTCAGGGGTGAGCCAGGTGCTCTGCCGCTTGTAAAGCACTTAAGAATGGTTCAGATTGCACACTGTACAGTGTACTACGAGCACGGTAAAGTTCTTTCATTATGGCTGATACAAGGAACAAGGTGACTGAGGATATTGGACTGAATCCTCCATTGCACTAACCTCACACACTGGGCAGCAGCGGCAACAAACTGCCAAAGGAGGCTGGTTATAAAGCCACCTTTCTACCCTCTTCCAACCACTCCCCCTTCCTAACACTTGGACCTGGTGGCTGCTTTAAGTTACACTGGCAGCAGCTGTGTCCCAGGGACCACCTCACCAAGCATGAGTGGCTGGAGTGCATGCTCTCTGCACCCACCCCCTATTCGAGTTAGGATGACAAAAGCAGCTACACTAGCTTTATGCCATCTGGGAGCCTTCTCAATGCCAGAGGAATACGCAGCTGCCCCTTTAGAGTGGCTTTCTGGCTGCTCTGCATTGACTGAGCAGCGCAAAGCAATCCAAAAAGGGCCTGACCCATTGTTTGGCTCTCTTATGCAAAGCATGTTGTAGTCCCTTATGGAAGGCACATCCTATCCCTATGCTTGTTGGTTAAAAGTTTTAGTAAAAAGCACTTTAGCAAGGAGAAATCAGGAGCATACACTATGCAACACAAAGCAAAGTCACACGTAACAGGCACCAACTCACCAGATCATTCCGTCAAACAGGTTGTGAATGATGAGGTGCGACTGGGTAACAACAATTAGCAAAGTCACATGGGTCCAACCAAACTGGAAGAGAAAACAGCATGCAGTCCAGTTTGCCTAGAGACATTTCTCGTAACAGCCTACGGCAGAAACCAGACGCCGATGAATACTGTTTGGAGTGGGTTATGTCTATGTACATCTCAGGCGGAAACAGCATGATGTAAACACAAAGATGGCAGATAGTATCCCATCCCTACTTCGGAGTTGAGCAAAGCAACATCTCCATTACCATTCAGAACCTGAGTGGGAGGATGTTTGACATTCCTGGACCAAGTACCCTTTAGCCCACACGTATCCCATACATCTTAGTGTACTTTGACTAGAGACCTGGAACATAAGAATCCCCATATTGGGGATGGTCCATCTAGTCTGACATCCTGCATCCAGAAGGAAACAAAAGCATCCCAATAAAGGACACAGGTAGCCAATCTGTGCATCACTATACTGTGGTGGGGCCAGTCTAACTCCTACAGATGATTCCACCAACACCCTCCAGGCATGAGGTTTGAATAACCTTGGACAATCACCTTAGCTTGCACAGCTGAAAGGGTTACTAAGAAATGCACTGCAAATGCAGACAATGGAATTCACATTTCTAAGGAAATCAGTCAGTTCAAGAGCCAAATGCCAAATACTTCAAGCTGCCAGGAACAGCTTTTCCATTAAGCAGTATCACAACACCCAGGGGACACAGAAGCATTCACAGGCTTCTGCTCTTCTAAACCATATATGCAAACAGCCTCCATCTCCCAAAGCTAATAGCTCCGGAGCAACAAAGCCGTTTATTTAATCTTACCATGTAGAACTGGAGACGGTAATGCTTTTTCACCAGACTCAGGACAAACATGCAGAAGCCTTGTGGGAAGAGAAAAGAAAAAAGAGCAAGATCAGATCGTGCAGTAGTAGGAAATGCCTCTCGATTTTCCATTACATCTGCCGTATCACTGCAGCATCTCTTGATTGTTTCGGCTACAGAACAGAATCAGCAACATGAGGATGATGTGCACCGTGGATGCAAAATGGTTAATTAAAGAATGGAAATTGTTTTTTTTAAAAAGGACTTATAGCCAATTAACCATGATCACCCCTATGCAGGTTAGACTGTTTTCTGCCAACAGCTAATCATTTATTCTACCTCTGATCTTCCCACGTAATATCAACTACAGAGTATTCTTCACTTACCTGTTTAATGGCACAGAGTTCTTAATTAGCTGCTGCGTCCACCCAGAGGTGGCTGCATTTACACAGTGATACTCTTTAGATACAGTTTGTCTGCCGGTTAAGTTGTTTGAGTGCTTTAGGGTATCGTGATAACCCTCTTTAGCTCCTAACCTCCCTCTCCCAGTTTTTAACCAGCCCCCGACACCTCACAAATATCCCATGTTGCTAGGACCATTGGAAATCTAGCACAGCTCTCAACAGCAAGTGCCGCTCCATTTCTAGGTTGAAGCTCATCCTAGGGATTCATAACTCACAGTGAGCTTGCTAGCTGAGAGGAAACACCTCCACTTAATCACCAGAAAGGAGGAGTTAAAAATAGATCTACAGTTTATCCTGAGTCTGCCTCTGCACAGTTTACACTGACAGGAGAGTTACTCTAGGCCTGGAGCAGCGTTGCTGAATTGCCATGAAAATTTACCAGCAAAGGCAAGAAGTCTACTCCCCTTTCTTTACCAGAATGCAAAAGAAAAGGATCGTTTACTCACACATCAAAATATTAATCACCCAGCCAAGTGGCAAGTAAAACTTTGCAAGGCTAGCACAGGAGAAAGAAAGGTGGAAATTACAGTTATTCTGCCTAGTCACTGCACAATGGAAGTAGCATCAAAGAGGACTGTAGCTTCCCATCCGATGCAGAGGGCGTTTTGGTCACTTACACCGCACAATTAGGCAGGCGTGGATCCAGTTCTTAACAGACGTGTTTGAACCCCAAAATAAATCTTTACAACGGCCACCGAGACATAACTCAAAGCCAATGATCGCTCCATCTGCCACAGATGCTTCACTTCTGGCTCGTTTCATGGCAGGGGTGAGTCACATTTGGCTTAGAGGTGCGAAAGAAGCCTGAAATGAGGCTGCACGTCGCAGGTCTACAGAAAGAGGAATATTGCTCCAGGGGCTCTGAGTCAGGCACCTTTCCCTACTAACGCTGCATTCACGAAGTGTGCGCGTGCCAGGACTGGAGACTAGGGGAGGCAAAACAAAAGGAGGAGAGGAAAGATCAAAAGCAAGTATCAAGTTCATTTAAACCGAGTCTCTGGAGAGAATCAGGTATTTACACCAACACCCTACCTAAACCAGACACTGTCTGCTGGGATGGAAGGACAATCCTCAGCAAGGAAAGGAGGACGTGTCTTTCCCCCAGTAAATCAGGCAAGAAAAAGAAACTGAGGAAGCAACAACACTGCTGCTCTCAAACCCAATTATTCCCTATTTTGTAGGCTGTCTTTCACAACAAGGCTATCTTAGATACACAGTAACTGAGCACCTCACAAGCTGTCAGGTAGGCAATTGCTATTATCCCTGTTCTATTGGCAGGAAATGGAGGCATGGGGAGACTAAGTGATTTGCCCAAGGTCAAGTAGGGAACTGAACATGGATCACACAAGCCCTGGGTTGGAACTCTAACCACTGGACCATCCTTCCCCACACTCGTATTTTGTACGTAAGACAGAGCAAATCCACTGGGGACACTGGAGCCCGACCTGCCTACAGGAAAAAAAAAAGTTGCATTTCAAGAGGCTGATGACTAACCTCAGCTCAAAAACAGCAACGAGACAAATTTAACTGGCGGAAACAAATAAAATTACCTGTTAAGTAGAGGGCAAAGGAAATGAAGCGATGGTATTTGCTGAGAATTCTCAAGGGCTCCTCTCGCTGTACCAGGGTGAAAAAGTAATCCGTTACCGTCTCGCCGTAGAAAAAGTAGTTTACACACAGCAGAAAGTACCTGTGAACAGAGCAGCATTCCCTTTAATAGGAACCTACAGGGGAATGGGACATGGTTGACCCAGTAGATCATTAGACTAGTACACTTAAGAGGTTATCAGCTTGCACTATCTACACTTCGTGCAGGGGGGAGGAGACGCCTGAAGGTTGACATACTGGGCAGCAGAATAATGGTGATTTTTATTTGAAAGTCTGCAGAAAATTCACTCACATTGGGGGGGTGGACAGGAGTAGAGGGTCAGGGCCTGATTCTCACTTGCACTAAGGTGGCTCGGGCAGTGTGAAGGAACCTTACTGCAAGTGCGGGGGGGGGGGGGGGGGGCGGAAATAAAATCAAGCCCTCACATTTTTTCTAATCAAAACATTAGATCTTCATGTAGAAGCCACGGCTCCATTAAATGCAAATACTTGGCTGTCACCCAACCCCTATGTTACGGGAACATGTCAACAGCCCTGTTCAATTTTTGTACAGCATTATGGTACTTAGGAAGCTTTTGCCTTTAGGTGGCACTGCTTAACAGTCTTCTCCAGGTTCCTAGCTACTGGAGGCAGTGCTCCCCTCCTTCACTGTGGCACGCCATCAGACGCTGGGTGCAGCCAATACAGTTTCATCCCAATCGCACAAATACATTTCAGTAGGTAAATATCCCAGATGGCTCCCTACACCCTCAGGCCTGAGCAATGCAACTGGAACCACAAGTCAAACGTCTACTCATCGCTTCGCTCAGTAACAGCATTCAACACCACCGCCCGGCACAGATCAGGAGATTCAGACCTCGCTCTCATCAGACAAGCAATGGAACCAAGTGTATAAATATTACAAAAGATGCCCAGTGGTGGCTGGCTGCACATCAATGAGGCGTCAAGTGATTCAAAAGCACTCTAGACGAAAGGCATTATGCACATCGAGAAGGATCGTATTGTGCTCCTTGACTCTAATGAAGACCGCAGCAGTCGTGCTGCTTACCAGCTGAGGGTCCTGAACCAGGGCAGCTCATATGAGCGATACACATTGTAGCCAATAGTGATAATCTCCTGGAAACACTTGATCTGGACACACATCACCTGAAAAACAAACATTAAGAAGCAGCATCATTCACAGATACACTAAACCAGGACCGGATAATCTGCAATGGGATGCTAAATGCATGTAAAAAGTGGGAGCTTTAGACTGACCCTTACAGGAGCCACAAGGAGAATTCTTCTATTGTCTTGCAAGTGACCTCCCCTTCCCCCCCGCACTCCCAAAGCTGACATAAGGGGACTTCTCCTAGGCTGAGAAATTGTTCACTTGCTCAACCTGCTTACAGCTAGAGCTAGCAGCTTTCCCTGCCAGGCAAAACACGCTCCTAGCCCTACTTCCTCCAGGGCCGTGGGTTGGCCCACTCCAAGAGCTCACAGCCTCACTTTAAGTTATGTTAGCACTTCAAACACTGGCTTTTCTATCATGAGTTCGGCTCAGTTCTGGGGAGACAATCCGGCCTTCACTGGCACTGACAAAAATCACTGTTCATCCCATGCACTCGAGAGGACTGGCACTTCAAGACCACCATCGAGGGAGAGATAGCTCAGTGGTTTGAGCTTTGGCCTGCTAAACCCAGGGTTATGAGTTCAATCCTTGAGGGGGCCATTTAGGGATTGGTCCCCCTTTGAGCAGGGGGTTTTTCATAATGGAGATATCCCATCTCCTAGAACTGGAAGGGACCTTGAAAGGTCATTGAGTCCAGCCCCCTGCCTTCACTAGCAGCTCTAAACAGACTAGCAGGACCAAGTACTGATTTTGCCCCAGATCCCTAAGTGGCCCCCTCAAGGATTGAACTCACAACCCTGGGTTTAGCAGGCCAATGCTCAAACCACTGAGCTATCCCTCCCCCCCCTCCTGAGGTCCCTTCCAACCCGGATATTCTATGATAAGGGAACATGCCCAGTAGGGATACAGCCAGACTGTAGTTGGTACAGTCTTTACAAATGCAACGAGGCTGTCGGATGGGTTTCCCACAGCAAGGACTGGACATGGAATCTCTGAAGCTAAAAGCACACACCTCTACAGCCTGAGCTGAAAATCCTGGATCTGTATCAGCTCTAAACAGACTCAATCCCGAGATAAAGCCACGCCGCAAGCACATATTATACACACAGAATGCTCAATGGCAGACCAACACTCAACCAGATTCAGCTCTCCACCCACGCACCTGGGCTGCGATAGCAATAAAGGAAACAGGAGGATTCCACCAAGAAGGCACCAATTAAATAGTAATTGTGACGAGGAACCTTATTCCCTGCAGATCACTGAGCAGAACAGCAATTCGACCAGCTTTCGGTCGTGACCAAACAGGACCAGGTTAGCGCTAGGAACCTCGAGGCAAAAGGCTCTGTGTATCCATTCACTTTTTTCAGCCATCTAGGTCCCTGACAACCATTCTCCCATAACGGCCCATTTAACGAAGGGTTTTGAAACAGCACTTACAATCATCATTAAAACCATGGGTCCCAGGTAGATGATGATGAAGAAGAACGCAATCATTGCCAGAGTGAGGATCCCTCTGACCCACCAGTTCTTCCATCTAGATCACAGGAAGAGAAAAGTGAACATTAGGCTATGGGCCTATCTAGCAGGAAAGCAGTGAGAGATGCACTTATTATCTCTTCTGAACAGCCTCCTGGTGAAAGGCGGAAGCAGGAAACGGCGGTGTATCCTTAGCTCGGGGGCAGTGAGAATGTCATGCTGTTCCATTAACCCAGCTCTGGTGCCAAGAGGAATGTGGGTAAGCTCAAGCTCACACAGCGGCCATTTGGGTAAGCTCAAGAAGGGAGCTCCATGCTGGGGGACAGCACGGAAGGTGCTGAAGATTCGTTTGGGGTGAGAAAGTGACAGATGAAGGTGGCAGGGAGTAAATAGGAATAGACAGTTACAGAGCCTTGCCTAGTCTGAATTAGTTTTGTAGGAGTATTTTGCCCATTTTACAGACGTAGAAATGGAGATAAAGAGTTGCCCCAAATCACACAGGAATGGCATAACTGAGGTTCAACCTCAGGCCCAAACATCCAGTACCCCCTCAGTCCATTAGGCCATGCTGCAAAGAAACCTCTCAATGATAACTCTCTAAATCTGCTGAAATAAAAGGACCATACCACAATTCTGCCAAAGAAAAGCAAGCTCAACACCAAACTCGCTCAGCCAGCCCCAAAGCTCTCTCCACAGGCTAAGAGCAGGAACAGAATACAGAAATTTTAGCCAAGCCAGTCCCTCCAGAGCAGTCAGTTACCCATGAGGTGTGTTGCTCCTGTCACCATCTACTGATGGGATAGAACAGCCTGCCTAGGTTGGTTAAATAGTGGTTAGTAAAAATAAAAAAAAAAAAATTATTTAAATCTGATTTTTTTGATAAAATGCTTTTTGAGGAAAAAACTTATCTAAAGTTAGTTTTAGATAAGATATATTATAGCTCAAAGATATCTCATTGTGGAATAGGGATTATAAATTCTAATTCTATAGTATGAGACAATATATTCATGAAATGTTTAAGAAAGGTTCCAATAGTTCATGGATTAGAGACCCAATCTTATGGGGTTTCACAGGCTTCTGTATAGATTATTTAGGTTCATCTTTCTATCTACCCAATGGGACTCAGTGCTTAGTCTACTCTAGACGATACCATCAGAGAAGCTTAGTTTTGCAGTTCTCAATCTGTCGATTTGTCTCCAGAGGTAACATGCTTGTTAACAGCAAAAATGTTTTTAAATGAATAAATAATATATAAAAGTGAGAAATAACAGACCTCAACTCTATTGTCCCTCTGCAAATTTGTGTACAGAGTCAATCCCTTACCTCTCTCTAAAAGTGCAAAGTTTCAAAAAGTTCAATGAATAGAAGATTGTTGGGGGCAGGATACATCTGGACAAAGAGAAGAAGTCTGGAGATAAATGTGAGAAGCGAGGGATATATGCTTGTTTTGTTAAAATATTATATGTTTGCTGTTGAAGAAAAAAATCCAGAATACTTAACGTGGTTGTTTTAGTTAAATAAAACAATTTAAATGTCTGTCTGGTGATGTTCTCCTCCTAATACAGCATGGCAAGAAAATCCTCCGAATATTAATGATTAACCTGTTGAACTGGAGATAGTTCACCTCCCAATGACTTCATGAATATCTGCTTCAATTACCTTTGATCAATGAAATAACCAACCAATCATTCATTTTCTGATATAGTTGTAAAAAACTCACCTGAAAAGTTTTCAAAATAAACCACTGTTTAAAAATGTATAGTGTGTACCTTTAAAAAAAAACAACCACCCTATATCTATCTCTGAGTTGTGAAGAATATGTATATGTATTAAGGTTATAACATTCAACCAGAATGCACTTTTATGTAGAAATCTGTGATTAAATCAAGTCTTCCTGACTAGTGATTTAAATCAAATCCACCCTCATTAGTAAAAAAGGGAAAGTGCACCAATTTGGTAGGAGCCCCAGAAGCAATGGGGAAGTTGTATTTAATGCTACCTTGAAGATAGGTTGGACAGGGCCCTGTTTAAGACCTCAGGAGTGTCATCTGATGTAGGTGCAGGAGGGGCCCCTCCAAATTCTGATTTGCTTTCGCTGTCCGATGCAGTCTCTCCATCCAGCTTGTTTTCTGACTCAGACTCCTGCAGGACAAACACAGGCAAACAGTTGTATTAGATACTGGTGATCATTCTTTTGATCTTAATTTAAAAATGCACTAGATCAAGTCAGTCCGCCCTTATTCCACTCTATTTCCTCTCAGCACAGCCTGTAGCTAAAAGGAAAAGATGGCAAGATATTCTGGGCACAAACTGGCTTACTTCATTGACCCTGTTCTGGTTTGTGAGCCAAACACTTATGTGATAGAACCTATGGGGCAGAACCACCTGCAACTGAAGCCAATGAAGGTTTTACTATGGACTTCAAAGAGAAGGGGTCCTTTTTTGTATCACCAAAGGTGCTTTGTAGTTGTTCTAAAGCCTAAACGATGCACCAGAGGTCACGGGTACATGAGTTTGTCAAGAGGTGTTTGGGAACCCCAGGTGGGTCTCTGAGTAAGCAGTAACTCACAGAATTCAAGTGAAAGGTCTCCAGAAAGATGGGGAAGACTTGTGCTTTTGGAGATTGTTCTCTGTACATTTCTATGCAATGGCTTAACTCATGTGCATTAAAATTAATGCCAAAGAAACCCCCAAAATGCCAAGCAGGAAAAACACAATGTCCATAAGGAAGAATGTCTCATCATTTAAACCTGACTGTCCCTTTAAGCCACCGCAGCAACCAAATATCCAGGACATGTACCCAATGCACCACCCAATCTGTATTGGTGCAACACCCAGCTAAGAGCAGAGCCCCACTAAGCTAGGTGCTGTACAAACACACAGTAACAGCTTATCACCAAAACAGGCAAGATGGACTGCGTGGGAGGGGAAACAAAGACTAAAGGAGATTTGCACAAACGGCAGAACCAGGAACAGAATTCTGGCCGGCATTCTGACTCCCAGTCCAGCACCCTGGTCACTAGGCCACACTGCTTCTCTTCAGTCCTTTATACATCAAACAGCAGCAAAGAGAAAGATTTTGCCTTCTGCAAGTGACCGTTAGCAGCTCAGTTTAGTACGCTACATTCCTTACTGTGCAGTGTGCGCCTATAATTATGGCTAAGATTATGTCACGGAGGTCACAGAATCATGACTATGAGAGACCTCCATGACATTTTCTGCTTCAGCAGGAGGCCCCTGCAGCTCCTGGCTCAGGGGGGACCCCAGAGCCACAGTGCTGGACCCAACCTCCCTATTTTGTCAGTTATTTTAAGTAGAAGTCAGGGACAGGTCACGGCTTCCGTGACTTTTTGTTTATTGCCTGTGACCTGTCCCTGACTTCTACTAAAAAAAACACCCCATCACACATGACAAAATCTTACCCTTACCTATAACATCCACACTTCCGTGTCGAGTGGCAAGTCATGCCCAAGTCTCAAGTCAGCCCCCAGAGCCCAACATGTGCTAATTTTAAACCTCCCCAATGGGAGTGTGTTTTCAGGAAGTGCAAAGAGGGAACTAAGTCAGCAAATGCTGTCAGCTTTGTCAAACTTAATCTCCCTGGGCTCCTGCAACATTCCAGTGCTCTGCTAGATGAGACAGCGCCTGGAGCTGGTCCAGGAGAAACTCCCTGGTAAACTAGAGGTCGGGCCAATGCACATTTAAGTGTATCTGGTTTAATAAAATCCCGCAGGAACAAAAGCAAGATCCTTGTTCAGTCTCCCTGAAAGCAGGGAAGGATATTGGCCCTAAGACATCAGGTAGCAATGGCCACAAGCCAGATTCCCATAGACAAGGACAACCAGGCTGTCAGAGCAGTATTTTTAGCCACTTCCATCCATTGCCATGGGGGGGGACATACCGACACCATTTCCTGGGGTAAGTGATCTATGGAATCAGAACAAAGCCACACCCCCAAACCTCCCTGTTGTACTGTATACCGCAACGAATTTGCTCAGAGCCAGTCTTGTGGGGAGGGAGGGTTTATTGTTCTTGCTTCTGGACTTTATTCCAAAATGAATAGCAAAAGCAAATAGGAACTTGAAATAAATCTGGATTTATGTGCTGAATACCCTACAGGACAGGTTTGGGGTGCATTCAGCAAAAAACAGTTACACATTTTAAAGTTGGTTTTATTTATCCTATGTAAAGTCCGCTGGCTCCTCTAGGCTTCCAGGAGGAGCCAGCGGACTTTACATAGGATAAATAAAACCAACTTTAAAATGTGTAACTGTTTTTTGCTGAATGCACCCCAAACCTGTCCTGTAGGGTATTCAGCACTAGGCTTCCAGGAGTGACTGTACTACAATCAAAAATCTTATATCAGATACATGCCTCCACGCAACCAATAATTCTTTGAGTCTTCAAGTAGAACAGAAATTCAGAGTTATGAACACCAGAGTTATGAACTGAACAGTTAACCACACAGCTCATTTGGAACCAGAAGTATGCAATCAGGCAGCAGCAAAGAAAAAAAAAAAAGCAAACAGTACAGTACTGTGTTAAATGTAAACTACTAAAAAAAGAGGGAAGTTTAAAAAAAGATTTGACTTGGTAAGGAAACTGTGCTTGTTTCATTTAAATTAACATGGTTAAAAGCAGCATTTTTTTCTGCATAGTAAAGTTTCAAAGCTGTATTAAATCAATGTTCAGTTGTAAACTTTTGAAAGAACCACCAGAACGTTTTGTTCACAATTACAAACAACCTCTGAAGTTCTACTGCATCCAAATCGTTCTAGGACATCACATGCTGTGATGTCACTAGCTAAAAAGCAGGTGGACTGAGCATGCTTTGGACATGCAGAGAAAGGACGCTAAACCTGGACTTCTGTTGAATCCTCCCCCCACTAATTAGGCTGACCAAGTTATCCTTATTTGAGAGAAGGCTCTGGAAAGAGATCACAGGCCAAAAAAATCGTTTCATTGTAGCTCAAGTATAGTACCCATATGGCCTCTGGGAAAGCACTGCTTTATAACTCTATATGGCAATATTCGGGGAATCGCAAGATAACTAATCTCTGTGCCCCTTACAGCAATTGTTCTTGTGCCAGTGATGGAAGCGCACAGATGCACTAAACCAGAAGAATGGTCTTTTCCACATGGATACTCATGAGTCCTGAAACTTAGGATGGCACTTTGCCTACTTCACTCCAGATGGCATGTGACCTTCCCACGCTGCATCCACTACTCTACCTAAGTGCATCAGGTTGAGATGAATACCACCAATCTAGAGAGGTCAAACATATTAACTTGTACAAACCTTAACCCTACCATATTTTATTTATTGTGCATTCTGCACAGCCACCTCTAACACAGAGCCTGTGCTTGCAGACTGGGCACTGAAAGACTGAACATTTTGTGATTAAAGAAGGAGACGTGGCCCCGAGGAGCTTCAGTTTTCACCCATTTGCAAAGTGGGTGAAATAATTCTTAAGTGCTTCCGAGAGTGTGGTGAGGTTTAATGTTTGCAAAGTGCTCAGAGACTAAGAGAAAAGGCACCACAGACATGCAAAGTAACGCTTTTATGCTTTATTTTCTGGGCCTGGGTTGGGAGGGAGAGACAGACGGGGCAGACTGGATGGCTCAGGCAATGTCATCTTCAGTCTCGAGAGTATAGGTTCAACTTCCACCCAAACTGGCGGATGGTTATTTAAAACAGGATATGCGATTGTGGTCATTCTGCATTTTCCTGTTCTCAGCATGGGAGATTTCCATAGAATTCTCCATCTGGATCTTGCCATCTATTCCCCCCACCCCCAGCAACAATAATCTCTGGCTGACAGCAATAAAGCAGAGTGTTCCCTCTGAGTGAGGATTAGGACAAAGTAGTCCCTGGGAAGGTATTCTGCCTGTGGACAAAGCACTTGGTCTGGAGTACCTTTCAGGAGCAATGATTTATTATAGGCACACCCAGGCCTGACTTTTCAAGATGTCTATCGCTCCTGGTTCTAAGATCTTACCAGATGAGAGTACAAAAAAAGGCAGCCAACAGAACCCTGAACTGAAAGGGACACTGAAAGTACATTGCTAAATTAGGAATAATTACTGCAGTGTGTGTTGACTGTTCCATTTGATCCTGACAGGCACTGGAAGAAAAGAATTTTCCCTGCTGGGAAAGTCACCAGTCAAGCTGACAGACAACATCAATTAGGTTTTCTTTTTAAAGCCATGGTGTCAGAACAGCACTGCTCCCATGCTAATTCCTCTCTAAAACGGAGCTGGGATTATATAGGACATTATAGTGCATAGTAACATGGGCTAGGGCGGAAAGAGACTCAGTAATTTTCCATTATTTTTATAACTTATGTAAATTGCAACCATCCCGCAGCAAAACACTGGTTTAAAGCAGCTGACCAGGGTGCTAAATAACTTGCTGTTTAGCCGGTGAATGATGTGCTGTGGTCTGGTCTGCTTAATCCAACTGTGGAATTGCCATGGTAACAACCTCGTGTGTTGCAATTACTTTCTTGACAGGCAGCAAACAAAGCAGACAGATCCTTAGACAGTTTGGTAAAGGATGATCATCAGATATTAATACATCTTGCATAAAACTGGTTGGTCACAAGAGGCAAAATGACCTACAAGTAGCACAGATGATGTTAAATGATACAGACACAGAGGAATCACAGGTAGAAAGATATGTCCATCGATACTAGCCTGTGATTGTAAGCGTTGATTTTTAGGTGACCGAAATAAAAAAAAAAAAAAAAAATCCAGCCACATGTGTCTCAGGTAATATTGATGTCAGCATAAACTCAACACCTTTGGGGGGGAGGGGGAGAATCCCAAAAAGCATTTCAATTTGGACACCCTCAGAGGGCATTCTGTAAAAGTGTTGGCCTAACTTTCTTTAGTAATAAACACAGGTAATCTGTTAGAGTTTGGAATCACAAGAGATTTAAGGGAGACGAATACCCTTTGTACCATTTATGCTCTTTGGTTACTGCTTGCAAGACAGACTAACATGTAACAGGCTCATCAAAGCAATTCAAGCTGTGCAAACACAGCACCTGAGTATTCTGTCTCGGGATCTTTTGTTTACTATCACGTATTTATGTTTTAAAAGATCATGGGCCAGATCCTACTTGCTCTTCGTTCTGCAAGAAGCGTGCTGCTCTTGCAGCTGAGGCACTGGACTGGGATTCGGGAGACCTGGGTTTTCAATTCCTAGATGAGCCAGTCTTCCTGGGTCTTTGTGCAAGGCATTTCATCTCACTGAGCTTCAGTTCCTGATCTGTAAAATGGGGACAATATACCTCTTGAGGTCCCTTCCAGCCCTACATTTCTGTGATTCTTCTCCTCCTCTCCTGCCCTTGGTCTTGTCTCTTTAGAGTGGGAGGTACACAAGCTAGTATAATGGGCTCTCAACTTAGCTAGGGACTTTAACGTTTAATGCCTCACTGGCTTCACTGTAACTACTTGGGAGAGTGAGGCTTGAAGGATTTGGCCTATATGCTAAGTCTGCAGCCTAAAAATACTACTTCAGCTTCCCCACTCAGGCTACGTTCTCTGCATCTGTCAGATCCCTTGTTCCCCAGCTGCTCCCCTGAGAATTGCTCTGGGCTACTGATGCTCCAAGTAGCCGTCTATTCAACTCAACTAGAGCAAAATCACTCTCTGCATTCACTGGTTCCTTTACATAAGGACATAAGAACTGCAATACGGGGTCAGAGCAGCAGTTCTTCTAGCCCAGTTTCCTGTCCCTCTTCTAGCCCAGTACCCAGGCTTCATGGGCAGCGTACATAACAGGGCAGTTGGAGTGATCCCCCCAAGCTTCCGGTCACTAGAGGTTTAGGATTTGCGCCGAGCATGAGGTTGCGTTTGACTATCTTGGCAAATAGCCATTAATGGACCTATCCTCCGTGAACTTATCCAGTTCTTCTTTGAACCTATTTATGCTTTTGGCCTTCACAACATGCCATGGCAATGAGTTCCACAGGTTAACTGTGCATTGTATGAAAAAGTATTTCCTCTTGTTTGTATTAAACGTGGTGCTTATTATTTCACCTGGTGACCCCTGGTTTTTGTATCGTGGGAAATAACACTTCCCTATTCACTTTTTCCACACCATTCATGATTTTATAGGTCTCTATCGTGTCTCATTGTCTTAGTTTTTTTTACTACCGTTTCAACCAGTTTGCCCAGTTAGGCTCATTTGCCTGTAATTGACACGATCGCCTCTGTGAAAACGTTTCTTCAGCTGTGGAAGATCAACAAAATGGGGGTGATAACACTTTGCTCTTCCGCAAAGATGAGTTTTATGATTCTAAAACATCCCCCATGGGTGTCTTATCTCCTTTTTGTGGTTGCAGATACTGAAGCCCAGAGAAGCTAAGAGATTTGCCCCCACGTCATATAGTGAGTCGAAGTCAGGAACAATACTCAGTACCCCAGACTCCTCATCCCCTTTTCCAGCAATAGACCGTATTCCTTCCTGAATATGAGCCTCTTCCCTGCACTTGAAACAGCTGATTATGGAGACCCAAAAAACAAAGAGCTTGTAGCAGGTTAAGCCATCTTCCAGGGACGCCACTCAAAAATAAGTCTCCTCCCTTAATTTTCATATTTTGAGTTCCTTCCACAAAGCCCTTTTTGAAAAGTAAAACAAAGTGTGTGGGGGTGAGGAGGGAGGGAGGTCACACAAAGAAAACATTTCTAAAATTGGACCTGTGCAGAGAGCTCTCCCAGGAGCAAAGCCAGACAGAGCCTTTGCAGCCCGTACTATGATCCTCTGATCTCAGGCTAGTACCAGAAAACTGTTAGTCTGATCTTTTCCCAGCCATGGCATCCCCCTGCTGCTAAACAGACACCAGTCAGGCATTTACAGAGACTGCTCTGCTCCATCTCTCACACAAGACAGATCCGGGTGCAATAGGAGCTAGCTAAGAATCCAAATAGCCCACCCTAAACCTGAAACCAAGGCTGGAAGTTGGTCATTCTGGGGTAATAAGGACCATGAGCAGACGGCATCAATACATCAGTCCAGCGAAGCTGCAAGGTTCCCTCTAACTGCTCCTAAATCCAGATTTTATTCCATCAATGATGCGTTAGCAGCAGATCTTGAACCATGTTGCACACATGATATTGCCTCACATAACACTGGGTTTCTATATGAAAAGGCTCAGTCATACAAAAATAGTTGCATTTACCGCATCAGATAGCAGGAAACCTGTTTATAGTCCCTGTACTGCAAACACTCTTCAAACACTCTTCACACACACACACACACACACACACACACACACACACACACAGCGCCAACTTTTTCCCCTTAACTTTTTTTGTTTGTCAACTCTCTATTTAAGAATATAATCTGCACTATAACCAATTATTTTATCTTTAACAGAAAAGCTAGTCATGAAAAAGTGCAACAGTTCTGGCTTTGTTTGAAATTTACACACCTCCAAAAAACCTTTACTGCTCTTTATAGGCATAATTTCAAGCCCCTGTAACAAAATGAGCCCCCAATTCCTTGCAGATGGAAGATAAAGGATGAACAAATTTGAGGACGATAAAGGGCAAGGATGTAATTGTGCCCACTAAAATAGGACTCCTTGTTTGAAACAAGTCAAGCTCTGCAAGTTTAAAAAATATTTTTGAGGGTACAGAAGGGGATGGGGAAACACATTTGTCAGACAACAAAGGTCTGAAAGAACTACATAGATTTTTTTTTTTAAACCATTCACAGCCCAATTACGGCCACATTACATAAGTGGCAATGGGAGTAAGTTATAGCTACACATATTTAAGGTTCCTTTGCATGACCAGAGTGGCGGAAAAGTGGCATTTGAGTATATGGGCCATCAAGCCATTCATTGAGTCTGGGGAGAAAAAAATGTGTCCCTTTAACTTCATTCAACATTCTAACAAGACTACTAGAGGGGAGTATGTTATGCAGTGTTAAGTTTGTATAGCAACACGTGATTTACCATGACGGATTAGGTCATTGATCTAAAAAAAGCCTGGTATCCTGCCATCAGCAGAGACCAATTCCAAATTCTTTAGGGGAAGGCAAAGAGGCACCCAGCTACGAGGGCTGGCCGGAAAACAAGAATTCTGTTTCACAAAAAAACAAAACAAGCGATTTCATCATTTGTTTTCATTCCACGTTCAAAAGGTTTTCGTTCCAAATTTTTCATGAAAAAAGCATGAGACCCACCCCAGAAGAGTCATAGTCCATAGGTTAGGGCACTCACCTGGGATGTAGAAAACCCTTGTACAAGTGCCTGCTTTACCTGATTCAGAGCAGGGCTTTGGACATCCCAAGTGAGTGCCTTAACGTCTAGGCTATTGGTTATTCTGGAGTGGGAGTGTCTCTCTCAGCAGAAATTCCATCCTGGATCGGAGAATCCTGCCCAGTAAAAATTGTCAAAACAAATACATTTCTGCAAAAAGTTTGTCTCAACAAGTTAGCATCTTCCAGTGGAAAAACGTTTTGGCAAATAATTCCCCACCATCCCTACTAGCCTCCAAAAAATGTTGTGGAGGGCGGGGAGAGCCGGCAGTTCAATGCAGCAATCGGGCGTTCTTACTTTCTCTTGGGGAATCACAAATAGAGATTATAAAGTTATGCAGACTTTGAAAAATTTCAGGCACATGACCTCCTCCAGCAACGAGTGCCACCAGCTGAGTCTGTTGTGTAACGACCTGTTTTCTTTTATACAAGGCCATTAGTCTGAGCGATCCCTTGTTCTCATAATACAAGTCAGGTACTGATCAGTTCTCATTATAGCCATTATAACTTGGAAGTAATTCAGTCGAATCACAGATACACAGATCCATCTAATCCAAATGTGTCCAATACTACAAGCTTCAGAGAAATAACCCTACGCCCAAAGGAAGTTTCTTCCTAACCCATGAAGGATAAGGGGTTATACCACTTATATTTTTATCTCTAGGAATTATTGTGGGGAAGTTCTATGACCTGTGTCATACAGGAGGTCAGACTAGACAATCATAATGGTCTCTTCTAGCCTTGGAATCTATTAATCTTATTACATCCAACTGCTGATGTTCCTTGCCATATAAACGTCTCTAACCCGTCTGAACTTTACTAAACTCATAACCTCAATACTACTATAACAAGTAAAAGAACGAGTTTATAAACAACAAGGTAGAACAAGAGCCTTGAACTGTACTGTAGTGGCTGAGAACTAAACACCTGTTGTATTCATCTAATAACAAACATCCATTGATAGCTATTTTTCAAGCAAATCCTTGGATGGTGAAAGGTAGTCAATAGGCAATAAGTTCCACAAGTTAAGTGGGTTGTGTAAAATTACCAATTACTTTTTATTGGGGTAGCACCTAGGAGCTCCTGTCATGGATCAGGGCCTGACAGTGCTAGGCCCTGTACAAACAGAACAAGAAGACCGTCCTCGCCACAGAGAGTTTACCATCTCCTTTTTAGAATGTGTTTTTCAATTTCACTGGCTGCCTCTGCCTCATCCCTTAGTATTGCATTAGCAAAAAGGATACATAGCAGCACACAAACCATCTTTCCTGATCCTGTGTTATTTTACATCTTCCTATCCCATCCCCTCTTATTAGCATTATCTCTTGGTTGAAGAGCCCTGCTCTTGTTTTCCAGGTTGAACTATTAGTTCTTGCCAGCCTTTCTGAGAGCACAGTTTGTACCAGTACACGTTATAAACCAGGATATTTGACACGAATTCTGGAATAAGTAAACCAATTCTTAAGGGTAAAACAAATACCATCTTCTCCTATTGTGGCTTTTTGGGCTCCTCGTGTAAGCAAACATCACTAAATACTCATGCACGTTTAGCCCAGCCTTTTCCCACATGGACACTGAGCATCAGCTATTTGCCTGAGTATCTGTGACATGATCCAAGTTGTCATGGAAACAAGTGGCAGTATTTCTATGCCAAAAACGTCACCACCAAATGGGGAAACCAACCCAAGCAATTAACAGCGTTAGATTTGTATTAGTTCAAGAAATCCTTTTATCTGTGCACTCACCTCATCTAAATGGAAAGAGACATTTATTCTTTTTGCAAGAATCTAGCAAGAAGCAGAGACAGAAAATACTAGCTATTGCTAACAAAAAAAAAAAAAAAAAAAAGAATCGGGCTTTGGGTCAATAGAACTGACAACTAAAGAAATGGGAACAACTCAGTAAGGCCCCAACTTACATTATTGGTGTGTAGGCAGCAGCTCGCATGTGGCAGGACTTGCAGAATCAAGGCCTAAGTAATTAGTCAAATGAAATGCAAAACTTGGGTCTTGACCAATTGTGGTCACTAATTCTCCCAAAGCACTTTTCATAAGCAGCGTTAGCCATTATGCTCTAGCCAACTGTCAACTTAGGTACCTACATGCCACCTACTTACACTTTCTTTTAGGGAACTAATTTATAGCTACTACAAGAGCTTTGCTCCCCTTTGTTTGTCTTGCAGATGAAATGGGTCTTAGGAGGGATTTAAATGTAGGGAGAAATGGAACAAAATTGGCAAACCAGATACAGTACTAGATCCTTAGTTGCTCTGCTGGATCTACGTTCAGAAATTGCTTCTTCCCAGCTGCTTGATCTGCTTGTGTGCAACATCTTCCAGAAATTGAGGCAACTAATTAAAGTGAAGGGTGAAAAACCTACCCTCTGCTGAAGGTCTGACAATGAGACTAAATGTAGAGGATGGGGAAGAGTCTGCAATGTAGTAATGTCCTTTGGGAGGGAGAAGGGGAAATCAAACTGCTCTCTGTACTTCCGGGACCATCGTCTGCTTTATGGTGAAGAGAACAGAACTCTTCCAATGTACTCCTCCTTGGCTGTGTGTGTTGGGAACCTGAGCTTAGAAGCATTTCTCCACTGACTTCTGCATTCATGAGAAAGAAAAATGCAGCCCAACTCCATGGATATTAAACAACTCAGTGTATGTGGGACCAGTGAAATGTGGGAGGAGGTGCTTGTTTAGCTCTGGGTTTGGGACAGACTGGGGAGGCTCATTCCCCTAATTTCAGCAAATTGGACTTCCAGCAAGAAAACAGTACAGCTATAATCCCGCAATCATGTTCTTGAGGTAATGGCAGACCAGACGCTAAAGTGCTTGCAGAAATAGAGCTCTAATTACTTCCAGGTAGTCTGATAGTGATTATGGATTTCCTACTTGGTCCTCAAGCCCAGGCTCCAGCCTGAGCCTGAATGTCTTCACCGTAATTCAATAGCCCCTTAGCCCGAGTCAGCTGGCATGGGACAGCACCGGGTAGTGTAGACAAACCCTTACACACTTGCTCCTGTTTCCTTCAGGTTCCAGATGGAGATCTGCCCCCCAGGAGAACGTGACTTGATCAATACTATTCCATCAAATCCAGCTTCCTGCCTCTGGCCGTAGTCAATAACTGGGTGGTCCGGGAATGTCAAATTGCCACCTGATAATGCTACTCACTAGGTGTGTAGTGCTGCACGCTTTGGGACCTAGGAGAGGAATTCCGTCCTGACCTCAGTGTTGATCAGCGTGTGCTCTGAAGCATTGTCTATCTTGTCAATATTCCTGGAGAACCCATCACTGTGCGCAGTCAGGAAAGTAACTGAAATACCTTCCTCATGGATTGTATTTTCTAAATGGACAACCTACCTAGTTCTCAATTACTGAGGGACACTCTCCACTCACTAATATATTTTGCTTTCCACAACCAAATCTCTGTACAACTTTTCATGAGTGATATACCGGAATATTTGGATTCTAATATCTAAACTGTATTGTTAAATCTATTCACCTCAATTTGGGTTATTGCTGATTATGTACTCTATGTAGCATGTGACTTTTAAAAACAAACTTTGTATTTGTCGATAATCTAAGCACTATACCCAGATGTACAGACACTCTTTTCACCACCTATGTATTATATAATTATTTTAACATTAGCTTTAATAACATTTTTATATTTGAGTGCTAGGAGTATAAAGCGTGATTACCCCTTTGACGGGGGACATGGATCAGCGTTCATGTCGCATTCCCAGTCAGTACCTGTGTGTATGTGTATCTCCACGGATCGATGCAACAATGACAAAGCACGCCAGAGAGGTGTCGGTGCTAAACGGCGCTCTAGCAAAGAGAAGCAATCTGAAAAATGGTTCCCGAAAGGACTCTTTACAATAGGGTCTAGTAAACGTTTTTTTCAAACAAGTCTAAATATTAGGCCAGTGCTAAGATGACAGAATCTTGCAACCACTGTATGTTGTAATACATAATTGCAAAGGACTCTGAGCCCAGTACATTTACCCTCTCCGAATAAACCAACTCCAAATAGGATTTTTTTTTTTTTTTTTGGAGCAGTGGGTGAGGGGGACACATCCATCCTCACAGCTAAACATCATGCTGTGCTGACTGAGTGAGTCACCAGGATATGTTGTTCTGAATGAATCACACTTGCTGACACCAATATCAAGTTTTTATCTGGCTGTTGCTGGGCTGAACACAGACTGCACACATCTCTGATCAGATCCTACTGACTTGCTAAATTTGATTGTGTTCAAAACAAAGCTACAAGGCTCAGTAGCGGGGGGACAGTAATACTTCAGTCAGCATGTGTTTTTGTGATGATGCATGCAGCGGCTCTCCGTTTATAAGCATGTCCCAATTCCTGGATGCTCACTGAACTGGAACACATGGGAAATGCCTGTGTCAATAAATGTCTGACAATTCTCCCTGTCGTCCCCCTCCCCCCCCGCCTTTTTTTTTTTTTTTTTTAAAATAACCAACCTTACAGGCTTCATTAAGTGCCAGATTGGTGGGGATACCTGCATGGGGAAACTTTAACTACCTGGCAACTTAATCTGGGTCTATGGGGTGGATGGACAGTTAGTTGTATGGTTCACATCTAATTGCTTCTGGAGCATCCTACTCTTGTGTGACTTCAGATGCGTGGTTTTTCTTCCAGCCGACTTGAGAATCAGTGATGACTACCTCAACCTCTGACAGGCCAGATTCTGTAGCTTTCTTTTCATTGCATTTTAATTGTTCATCACTTCTAGGTCTCTCTCTTCAGCTTGCTGAAATTCAACCATCTGAGCCCAGGAATGAAGCACCTTCCACAGCAGAGAAATTGTCTCATTACTCAAGGGAGAAACTCTGTCACTTTTGTAGTGACTTTCATCCCAAAGATTCCCACAGTGCTTCGCCGATACTAGCAGTGGGCAATGCCACTCCTAGGTGTTAAACTGCTCTATAAGCACACACCAACGCTGTATAGCAGTGTAGGACAGAAATTAAAGAATGCCATTTTCCACTGAAAGGGAGTAAGTAGGTGGAATGTAGGTGTATATTGTGCTCTTCTATATATGAAATTTAAAATGAAGCTACTTGTTTTTATCTCCCTTTTGGATGTATTTCCCTTTAAATTAACATGCTTTAAACTGAGCTCTTGGCTGTCCCAGAATAGAAAAGGGTGGGGAAGAGCTGGGTTCAGATTCCTGGGTCAAGTATGTTCTACGTGTATAGGGCTCTTTGTTTTCCATCTTTATTTTATTTAATTTTTCCCAGAAATTTATCAGTGTTTATTACCATAACAACAACAAAAACAGGTGAAAATCAGTGCCAAAAAAAAATAATAAATTTTTCTGGGTAAATATCAGGGTTTATTTTGGTGGATGGAAAGACGGGGGGGGAGGGTATTCAGTAGATAATGTTCTGAATTCCCTTCATCAATGTGGTTTGCTGCAGAACTAAAAGGAGAACTCAAAACACAATGGCCCCTCTGAGTTTAAGAAAACAATACATCCTCTAATCCCCAAATAAAACTTTTCATCTGAATAAACAGTTTGCTGTTGTAGACTTGTAAATATTTATAGACTAATAGTTCTATTTAATAATTGGGCCACACCATTTGCAGCACATAAACTCAACTTCATCCTTTTCTCCTGTTTTTGTTTTTTAAAACTTTTGAATAATTCCTTGTGTTTTGAAACACATTCTGATACAGATTTTTGTTTTCTTCCCATTTTAGTGGGTCAAATCTTTAAACCGTTATCTGCTAACAGCTTGAATGGGTACATGGTAGGCATGAGATTCATCAGTACATTCAGATGTGCAGGCACTTCAGAGCTTGCGTGCGTGTCTGTTTGTTTAGTGTGTGCATCTTGTAGACTAACACAGAGCCTTAGTTCCACAGGCCTCTTTGCATATACACACAGACTAATGTATTATTGTAATATATATATATATATATATATATATATATCGCATGCAATGTGTTGTATTTTCCTAATAAAAGAAGTTATTTTTATATATTTGAATGATACAAAAGTAGGGTGAAAATCGGAAAAAGAATATTTTGTAAAACCCAGGCATTTTTCAGTAAAAATAGGTTTAAACTGAAAACGAAGGGGCTTAGATGTATAGCAGTGGTTTTCAACTTTTTTTCCATTTGCGGACCCCTAAAAAATTTCGAACGGAGGTGCAGCCCCCTTTGGAAATCTTAGTCTGCGGATCTGTGGACCACAGGTTGAAAACCACTCATGTGCAGGGTCAATAAACAGAGCAAGAGGGTGATTTCTTCTTTCATCTTGACCACTGTGAGTATAAAAAGCTTCGTGAAACGGGAAGGAAGGCTTTATTGGGACACTCTGCTGTCTCTGACCAAGAATCAGGTGGCTAAACAATGAATGAATTCTGAACATTGTTCTGATTTTTACTGTACGTGCAGTTTGTTCAGTACTAAATCTCAGCTCCTACCGTCACATTAATGTTTACATGCAAAAACTCGGATTTTAACAACGGCCACTCTCCCTCACTTCAGCTCATAATTTTATAAGCACAAAATTTCACACAAAGGTGGCTTTGTGCTCCCCATATACTTTAAGGCAAGGAATTTTTGGGTAAAGTTTCAGGTGTGTGGTGGGGGGAGGGATGTGACGGGTTCCCCCCGGGGTGCTAGCTAGAACTGGGATACCACTGACCCATCAGCCTGGCCTCCCTCAGATACTGTGCTGCTGTGACAAGCTGCAGACACGCTCCCTGTCTTCCACTTCCACCAGCATACACACAGGTAGGGACACGCCCAGCTGCAGTTACATGCAGGCTCTCTGACCAGCCACTGCATGTGAACCAACAACAGAGGGGCTACAGCCAAAATTACCACCAGCTTCCCAGCCTAAGACCCCAGAGGTGTACCGTCCTGCCCTGGTCCAAACTCCAACCAGTATGAATGTATTGTCCAGTTCGCCTCCCCCTCAATGTGGAAAGGAATATGCAACAGCCTTTGCTCCTTCAACAATTTCCCATCCATTTCACTCACACGCACTGGTTTAGATAAAGGAAAACCAAGTTTATTAACGACAAAACATAGATTTTAAGTGATTGTAAGGGATAGTAAACAGATCAAAGCAGATTACCTAACAGATAAACAAAAATGCAAACTGAGCATAATATTTATACAATTGGATATGAATTAGCAGATTCTCACCCTTACTGATGGTACAGGCAGACTTACAGATTCTTAAGGTACAAGCTGCATTAGCTTTACAGCTTGGGTTTCTCAGGTCTTCATACACAGGCTAGAAATCCCTTTAGCCTGGGTCCAGCATTTCCCCCAGTCCAGTCTTTGCGCCTCAGGTCTTTCCAGGAGTCTTCTTGTGTGGGGAGTGAAGAACAACAGACAATGTCACTCCCTGCCTTATATAGCTTTAGCCTATGGCGGGAACCCTTTGTTTTAAAACTTGGCTCCCAGACCGGTTTGTGGAAAAACACTGACATCCCAAGATGGAGTCCAGAGTCATGTGGCCTGATCACATGTCCTTGTAGTGTCATAGCAGCCATTGCTTATAGGCTGTCTGGAGTGTTCTCAGGAAGGTTCACCCAGTGTGGGATAAGCTTCTTTTAAGGCCTATTGTTCTTTCTAATGGCCCCTTACCATGAATAGGTTCTTCCCAACCAGCTGTCTAGACTGGAAGTATATTGCCTAGTGGGCATCGCCCAGATGTGACTACATGTGAAATACAGACACATAGTCAATATTCAGAACTTCAGATACAAAATGGATACATGCATGCAAACAGGATAATCATCTTCAGCAAATCATACCTTTTCCAATGACACCTTGCACGGCCCATCTTGCATAAAATACATCTTAATTATGCTATGTAATAATATCACTATGAAGAATATGGGGTGCAGTGTCACAGAAGGGATGGGGAGTCTTTTTGCAGAGTTCTAGGAGAGGACAAATCTCAAAGGATGATATATAATCAGCTGTGTTATGGGGAAACAGTCTTGTCCACACATGAACCAATAATAATATGTGCATCTGTTTGTAAGGAATCACTGTTATAAAATGTAATTATTCTCTTGTTTCAAAAGAATCCTAAAAACGTTAAGAGTGGTCGTTTCCAGGTTGGAATACAGTTAAAACATGAAATTTAGCCAAACACCAGCTAAGCCAAACCACAGGGTAGATTTTTTTTTAAATCTCGCTCTTACTATCTTATCAGTAACACGTGTGCAATAACCTCTGAGCTACCTGCTATCTTAAAGACCTTTGACTATTGTTTCCAGCGTGTCCAAAGCTTTGTAACTAACTATCCAAAACTCTACCGGTCATTGCAAATAACTTCCAGCAGCCACACAAGGAACAAACCCTGATACTTCTACTCCTGAAACGATTGTACAGCATCTTCCCGTCCAGTGCCCTCACCAAGGGGCAAGCCGTTAAATTCACACCACAACCACCAATGGCACAATGCCAGTCCCTTTGCTGAAGTGGTTCCCACTTAAAGCAACTGTCTCATTCTAGGTCTTCTTTCTTGTCTTTGCTCCCTAGGATCATCTAGCATCAGCCAATCATCTACCCCTCCAGATCATCTCACACCACTGCCAGGCCTAGAGCTTTGTCTTCCATTAGGAACAGCCTTGTTCTCTCTCTGCCTTCCTTTCCTTTCATGCAATTCACAAGAGATTAAGGAGAAGGAAGTGAGGACCTTGGCCTCAAATCTCCAGACATAAGAGCTAGATAGGGCTGGAGAATGTAAGCAAGGCGGGGGGGGGGGGGAAAAGAGGAGAGGAATCAGATCTCTCCTAACCAGAAAGCTAAGCTGACCAGCTCAAGGCAGATGTCAAAGAGTGTATGAGGAGCTACCCGCAAAGTCCAAGGTCAACCGTTCCAGTGCTGCAGAGGCTCCAACAGCAGCCAAGTAGAATAGCAATGCTGACAGCATCCCTGCTTCCTACAAGTTTCTGAACAGCCATTTAAATCTGTTGCTGACTAGGGAAGCTATAAGCAGCAGGGTGGTTCTGGAGCCCTTTGCAGACCAAAAAAAAAAAGCCATAATTCAACAATTTATACACTGTTCACTTCTGGAAAGCTCTTTCTGCCATCATAAAATACAGAAACTAGCACCCTTTATATCCCAGAGGCAAATATTTTTCAAGTCCTAATATAAGAAAGATCTAGCTTATCTAGTTAATTTGCTAATAAGAACACTGTGCAAAACCTTGCTCACCTTCCTCTATTGATCAGTCCCATTGACTTTAATTGGACTGCTCATGTAAAAAAGGCAAGCAGGATTTGCCCCTCTATGGATAAACAGACAATCCTATTGATCTAGTGCTGTCAGTGTCAGGAAGTCACGGCTACCTTTACAAACCTAGTCACTGATGTACAGTGTAACTCATCTATAAAGAGAAATCCATTGATCTTCACCATCTTTCGTGCACTTGGGAAATTTTAATGTTGCTAAAGAAAAGTTCAAGAGACTATTACAAGTGAGGCAGCTGACAGAGTGAGATGGGTACTTATTACACTAGACTGGATTTTGGGGGCAAACGATAGCAAGCACTGTGAAGTTTCCACTCAAAATTCCGGCAACTGTGTCATATTAAAGAATTTAGCAACCAATCCTTTCCTTGCATCCCTGAACCAGGAGATGCAACTGGTTGGCAAATCATAGTGTATGTACATGGACTGGTTTCCTTGATCTCCCGTTATCATCTGCACTCACTGGGTCTAGCACATTTCATCCAAGAAGCTCTAGTCACTTCCCAAACAAAGCCAAGTTCATCCCTTATGCAAGTCCGTTAAGCCTTACAATATCCCTGAGAGGTAGGCATATGCCGTTTACAGACCAGGTAATTAATATGTAGATTTAAGAAGGGTACAGAGGGTGGCAGAGTAGGAAACAGAAATGCAGAGCTCTGATTGCTAGTCTTCTGTTCCCATGAAAGAATCTCCCCTCCATCTCAGCTTCATCTGTCTTGTCATAACCATATGCTTCAGAAATAGAACAAGGGACACCATACTTAGGGTTTATTCTTGCAAGGTGCTGAGAACACTGCAGTCAGTGGGAGTTGAGGGCATTCAGCACCTTGGCAAGCTGAAGTGCCACAGTCTCCATCACAATGGGCTAGAGTGGCCTGATTATACATAGTGAATAAACATAAGTTCTGCAGAGTTTAAGACAGCAAGAGTTCAGCAGAACAGGTCAGTCATCTGCCTGGAGAGTACAGCTGATCTGGTGCTGCAGGCTTAGAAAATGAAACACTGAGCCAAACAGAAGAAAATAAGTTAGCCACTTATTAGCGTGTAGGTAACACTGGCAACATCCCCATCAAGAAGATTCTGTGAACAAACCAGTGTGTCTGTCTCCCCATCACTGTACCTGTTTGAGATTTTCTACCAACAAAAAACACTGGATTCAGCATTTCAGTTCCTGCTGTGTCATGCCTGGCCTTTGTTATGTGGGAAAGCTCAGTGCAGTTTTATGCCCATAACAATGAATGGGTTAGCAGAAGTCAAGCACCTTGCTATGCATTTCACTCACACAAAATATTGTCACTGAAGGATTCTGGGACCAGATCCTTAAGTTACTGGATTCCATCAGTGATCAAAGCCACTCCAGCATCGATATGAACCTGAAAAGAAGCAGGCAGTGAAGAGGGGAGTTGCATATATATTTTCAGCTTGCCAAGGTGCTGAATGCCCTCAACTCCCATTGACTGCGATGTACTCAGCACCTTGCAAGAACAAATCCTTCTTGGTACGTAGTGACTGATGGAAACCAGGATCAATTAGTGACACTTTCCCCAGCTCAAGGCCAGATTAGCAGTGGTAAAAGTTGCTACCATCTGATGGCCAACCATCATGAACTATATTAGAGTGGTCTCAGACCAATTCCTAGTTGCAGAATGTCTTCACAATAAACAGCACCATTGTAAAAGACTAACTGGCACCTCTGTTGGCAGTTTCAGAGAAGCCAAGTAGTCAGCGAGCAATGGAGACCAAAATGACCTCTCGGGTCGGGGCTGGGACACGGCTGCTGCCGTCTCTCTTGAAAGTAAACTGGGCCTGTCAGTCTCTTACGGAGATCAAATAAACCAGCACTTTTAATCAGTTCTAAATTCCTTTAAGAATTTTAAAAGTGAAGTCACAGGGACACTCTGAATAAGGGGAAGTAACCCTAGTCCTTCAGGGCTTTGGACTGTATCAAAAAAGCACGTATTTTGTGGTGTATTGAGTTGTGGCATCACCAGATCCTTTAGATGTAATCGTAGCTC
Source organism: Trachemys scripta elegans (assembly GCF_013100865.1). Taxonomy (NCBI): domain Eukaryota; kingdom Metazoa; phylum Chordata; order Testudines; family Emydidae; genus Trachemys; species Trachemys scripta. The sequence continues at coordinate 146,474,355 of NC_048299.1, forward strand.
TGTAATTCAGACTTGTGAGCCTTTAGTGATCTATATACAAGTCGGGGGCGCCTCAATGAACAACCGGGGGATTCAGAATTGCTTAAATATTCGAGTGTGGGTCTCACATTACATTTTTCCTCCCCTATCCTCACAGCCAGTCTCAGCTTCTCTATTCTATTTGCCATATGTGCTCATCTGTCTAATTGAGGGGGTGCGTATGCACCCAAGCAGAGCGAGCATGATGCAAAAGCTGAGCTAAAGGAATTGTATCCTTCTTTCGCTTTAGTGTTACAACATGTCACCAACATAGCTCCTGATGCTTTCAAATCACTTCACATTCATTAGTGAAGCCTTTCAAAACCGTCGTGAGGCAGGCACGTACTATACCCATTATACAGGTGGATACTAGAGGCACAAAGAAGTCAAGTTAGAGTTGGCTAGCTACACACTACTCTGATGGGTGGTTTATAAAGCATGTAGATAGCTAAACAACAAGGTCAGTGAGTCAGTGGCGAAGACTTCAACACTTAAACCCCAAAAGTCACCACACTCCCACCAAGAATAGAACCCAGGCATCCTGACCAGGAGTGGCAGAAATTTCATAAAAGTGGGAGGGGCCACCAGTGCCTGAACCATGGCCTGCCCCCTTCTTCCTGAAGCCCCCGCTCCCTCACCTGTACAGCTGGTAAAATTGGCCTATGGCCTCCCACTTTTAAAAGTGATGGAACCATGGCCCCCTGCCCCCTCCCGTTCTGGCGCCCCTCCATCCAATATGCATTTCTCCCTCCGTTTCCTGCATTCAATTTTTAACACCTCCTCCCCCACCCCTTTTAGAAATAAAGTTTCTTGGTTTGTGCATGCTCAGTAGAAGTATCTGAACATTGCAATGGAAAATTTCACCTGTATGGCCCACCGCACAAGTATGCCTCGCAGCAGAGCTGCTAAATGTGCTTCTACCATTCGGTCCCGCAGCTGCCACTATAGTTAAAAGGGACGGTATTTTCCACCAAGATGTAGGATGTGAACCACAAAGGCTGGTCAAAGAAAGCTGTAAATCATGCATCAGTAAGATCTGCAGCCCTAAAGACTATGCCTCTAAATGGCACAGTCTTGCCCTCCTCCCTTCCCACACGTGCTAGCTAAATGTATTACTAGCCCCTGAGACTCTTGAAAAATCCCTAGATCTCATGTACAACAGAAAAAAAATGCTAGATTTGTTTGGTGCACTTATGTAAAATTGCAGTTGAAGGAAAATGTGATTCAACAGGATGCTTGTAAAAGAGGCGCTAGACTCTGATCTCACTCACATTAAAGTCTTTCCTCACTTCAACTAAGAAGACACCCACATCCAATTTTATAGCAAATAAAAGAATGAGTTTATAAACAGCAAGGGAGAACAAGAGCCTTGAACTGTACTGTAGGGGCTGAGAACTTTCATCGTATTCATCTAACAACAAACATCCACTGACAGTTATTTTTTAATCAAATCCTTTGCTGGTAAAGATGGTCAATAGGATTGAGTTCCTATTTATCCATACAGCAGGTACAGCACAATTAACATCAGTGTAAATTTCCCTAGTTGTTGCATTTCACTATGACCTGGAGGGAATCAAAAGGATCCTATCCCCTATCTCTGAGACCCAGAATCTAAAGTCTTACAAAATCTAATACACAGGGAAATGTTTTCACAGAATGGGTTTTCATTTCAGTGAAAACTTTCACATTTAAACATTCCCTTGTACCAATGGAAAGAGAAACATAACAGCTAGTGCAGGGGTCGGCAACCTTTCAGAAGCGGTGTGCCGAGTCTTCATTTATTCACTCTAACTTAAGGTTTTGCGTGCCAGTAATACATTTTAACGTTTTTAGAAGGTCTCTTTCTATAAGTCTATAATATATAACTAAACTATTGTTGTATGTAAAGTAAATAAGGTTTTTAAAATGTTTAAGAAGCTTCATTTAAAATTAAATTAAAATGCAGAGCCCTCCGGACCTGTGGCCAGGACCCGGGTAGTGAGTGTGCCACTGAAAATCAGATCACGTGCCGCCTTCGGCACGCGTGCCATAGGTTGCCTACCCCTGAGCTAGTGTGTTGTGCCAGCGAACCAGGAGCAGAAAGTGAAACTAACTCGTTTCCATTATCAACGCAGAGTGAAGTGTAAAACACCATGTAGGTAGGGGGGAAATGCTGAAATGCTACATTTTAATAATGTACAACTTTAACTTTAAAAAATTAGCAAAAAGAGAAAATGTTTAAGATTCATACGGGGCTTCTATTCTTTGCAAAGCTAATTTTTTTCTGTGAAACAGAGCGAACTCTACTGAATTATTATTCTTGGCAAGGCTACAAATATAACAGAAAATGGGTAACAGTCTCTTCCATATAACGATGCTCAAACACGATACGAAGGCTTCAACAAAAAGACCTGCACATACATTACAGCATCCACACACAAGCTACACTCAATTGCTATTATTTCTATTGCTATCATGCATGAAGTGTGCCAGGCACTTTCCAAAACATTGAGGAAGACAACCCTGGTCCTAATCAGCTTTACCATATCAGACTCCATGGGGTCTTACAGGGAGCTTGCTACACAGGTCTGCTCACATGGACCTCATTGCACACGGAATGGAAAATACATTAAAGAGATAATCTTGCCAAGCACCCAATTTAGGTAATCACATTCTGACAACCTCATTCTCTCCAAGTTAAGTTTCAAAATACTATTTGCTTCCTATCCTAAACTGCTGTGTATTGTTGCACAGCAGCCACCTTTAACCTCAGAGATGGCTGCAGTAATTCTTTGTCTTTCGCATTTTGTTTGCTGGTTTGGGTTATTTTGGGATGAACGATGCCTCGTAATTCCCAGACTTCTAATTGGGAGGATTGCATCTCAAGGTATCGATGCACATATAACTGGAGGAGCCCTTTTGGAAAACTCATTGTATGAAAAAACAGCTTTGTTAGCTGTAGATAACAAGAGAGATTACATTATAACAGCCCTTTGACCTTCTTAAAGAAGAACATATCCCATATAGCTAAGACAAGCTCAGCTTGTTTGGCTGACCAAGAATGTTTTCATCTCAGTTAAGCAATACTAGTGTCTCCAAGCTTCCAAGGAAGCATTCCAACTCCTACGAAAGTATTGCAGGATAAGTAAGCTTGGCAGAATTCTTTAATGATTTCAGTGGAGACTCAGTTTATTTTAAGCTTTTTTCCATTTTTACTGATTTACATTTTTACACTTGTGCAAAATTATGGGGTTTAAGGCTTTTGTATTTTTACTTATTGACATTTTCACAGTTAGGGAAAATTGTGGGGGAGTCGGGCAATAGCTGGGGGAAATCAGACACTTATTTAACAAGAATACATACTTGGATTCAAAAAGTTAAAGCTTTGTAACAGTTAAATCACAAACAGTCATCACATGTCAATAAATACACAGTAAATATTCTTAAATCAAACTGTAATAAGTTCTCAAGCAGCGTTCTTACTTGGCCTATCTGTAAATTTTGATAAATATTGATTAAAATATTTTTTCCAATCAGTTTGTGTGTATGTTGAAATTGATGTTTATCAACATTTACCAATAAAAATCCAATCCTTCCAAGCCTTTGTATGAGAGTTCTTTAAATTCCCCTGCTGTAAAATAAATTGCAACTGAAACAAATGCAATTACCTAGCTGATGAGGGGTTAATCCTCTTTTGTTTAATATAGAAAATGAAAATGTTATTACCACTGAACAAATGGAAGTCAGTAATTTTTGAGAGGATACAACTTCATACAAGCTATGAGGCAATCAGCACCTTGGACGTAAATCAAGGCAAGTTTTTAGCTACCCCATTCAATAAAGGGTAATTTTCTTGCTTAAGTTTCAGCTCTACAATTATACAAGAATGATATAGGTAATTAGAACCAAAGATATATATTAAAGCTCATGTGAGGTATTAAGAGGAACATTGCTGCAATTGTAGAAAAAAATGCAAGCTGTCAAAAGAAGAAATGATTTTACATACTCCTCGATGTTTACTTAAACATAGAAATATCATGATTTTAACTTTTTTACTTTAAGTAGTTCAAACATTCCACTGCAGTGTAGGAAGTACTAGCACAATAACACTGCCCTAATGAACAGGAGCCGAAAGGAAACTGACCTGCCTAGTGTAACCTCTAGGCTGAGCAAGATGCAAAAATTAACCTAACAGCATAAGAAAGTAAAGAGTAAATACAATTTTTCAGTTCTCATTTTCAATGTCTCTAACATGATTAATTGCAAGGACAAAGATGCATTTTTAAATATGATTTTTATCTTGACAGCACAACCCTTTTTAGAGTTACTTTACAAGACAACTTGATGGTGACAGTTTTCCCCCTTAAAACATCTAGATGTGTTCTTGTTTGATAAATGACAAAAACAGTGTATTACAATTCTTAGCCCTTTAAATGTTCTTATTAGTTGCTGAAATCATAAATTCTGTGTAATCCAACACACCATACTTTTTTTTCTTGGGGGTGGCATATTATAGCTACATTGTGAGCTCCTCCATACAGAGATTTTGTTGTTTTGGGTAGGTCTGTAAAATGCTGTGTACACTTGGGGAAGTATATAAAGAATATAATATCCACATTACCATAATAATCAGAGCTCCTGCAACAGAAACCAGTTGCACTCCAAAAAAAGGACCAATATGCCTATCAGGAAAAGTAGACACTTCTATAATCGTATAGAAAAAAGAACCACAGCTAGGTCTTGTTTACTCAGGACTATTTTCAAAGCACTCAAAGCCCAGCTCTGGGTTACAAATAAATGTCAAATTCTCTTGGTACTGAGATTTGGTGCAACAGATTATAGACACCATACAGCGTAGTGCACTCCTGCTTCTTGTTTGGAAGATTTTGTCTCCCTGCAAGGACACATGGATCCTAGCACCTTTCAGAAAGATGACAAATAAGCCTACAGTTCTGGTGGGAGACCAAAACCAAAAAGCTTCTGTTTATACCAAAACACATGTAGCCCACAAAGCTCTTGCAAGGGGATGGGACTGCTATCAGGCTAACCCATCCGCTGTAACCCCGATTCCTCAGGGAGGGCTGGAAATATCTTTGTTCCGGTTCATGCTGATTATCCCATCAACAGTGCAACCCAAGCACATCCTACATCCCAAACTCGTACAGCCCCCCCCCAAGGCGATGAAGCGTACATCACTACATCGCACCCCTAATTCCTTATACCTCCCCAACGTTTGCACCCCCTTTCTGTACGACACCCCCACCGTCCCAACCCCTGCGTAGCTCATTACAATCTTCTGCAGCCCACACCGTGAGCAGCATCTCCTCTGTACCCCATGGTCACCCCAACTGCAGCTCCCCCTGACCATCTTCCGCAACCGCCGTTGCATCCCCCCCACCCCGGCCCCTTTGCAAGCACCAGTCCAAAGCAGTGGGTTCCTTGCCTCTGTGCAGCTCTGACCCCGCCCCGTTACCTTCTCCTCGGGTTCCTGGGCCCCGTCTGGCTCCCGGCCGAGCCTCTGCCTCAGCTCGCTCATCTTAGCCCGAGGCCGCGGCGCCTTGCGCTCCGCTGTCCGCACCCGCAGCTGCTCCCGGTGCAACAGCTCCGAGCGCTGCTGCGCGAGACCAGGCGGCAGCAGCAGCGTGAGTCGCCCCGGAGTTCCATGGGGGGGCCAGGAGGGGGCAGAGAAGCCGAACCAATAGCAGGCGCAGGAGGGGAAAAGTGGGCGTGGCCACCCATCTTTCTCCGCTAGCCTCATTCTCAACGCGGAAGCCTTCGCTCTCTCGCGCGCGACCCGCCCATGTGTACCCGGACGTGAGCAGCTCTCCTGCCGAGGCCGCCATGATTGGTGTACGCAGTGGCGTACATGGTGCCGTAGTAACTCATGGGATTCCCACACACCAGAGACCGATGGAGGCATGGGGGGGGTGTGTGGGCGGGCAGGCGGTGGTGCAGTGCAGAGCTGCTGGAATAGGGGTGTTGCTGCACCCCTTGGCCTGAAGCGGTTTCCATCATATACAGGGTTTACAATTTGCTTCTTGAGCTCCCCACTGTACACATTTCAGAGTAGCAGCCGTGTGGTAGCCGCAAAAAGAACAGGAGTATTTGTGGCACCTTAGAGACTAACAAATTTATTTGAGCATAAGCTTTCGTGGGCTACAACCCACTTCATCAGATGCATAGAATGGATCAATATACAAATTGTTCCAGTGCCCCTGCTGCAGTGTGCTGCGTCCTTGGCCCCCTCCCCAGGAAAGGGATGTCATTACCGGCCAAAGACTCCCCCTCTGCACCCCCACAGTCGCTAATGCCATGCAGAACAGGCATTGGGGCTGGGGTTACAGATGTATCCTAGCTTGCATAAACCACAGTGTATCTGCGCAGGCAGAGCTGGACCCTGCAGAGAGACACAAAGGCCAGGGTTTGGGGTGTGAGGACAGAGTCCCAGGCCAGAAGGGACCAGTGTGATCATCTAGTCTGGCTTCCTATATAGCACAGACCAGAAACCTTCTCCACAATAATTCCTAAAGCAGATCTTTTAGGAAAACATCCAACCTGGATTTAAAAATTGTAAGTGATGGAGAATCCACCACTACCCTTGGTAAATGTTTCCAATGGTTAATTATGCTCATTGTTTAAAATGTATGCCTTATTTCCAGTCTGAATTTGTCTAGCTTCAACTTCCAGCCATTGGATCTTGTTAGACATTTCTCTACTAGAATGAAGAGCCCATTATCAAATATTTGTTCCCCATGTAAGGACTTATAGATTGTAATCAAGTCACCCCTTTATTGTTAAATACAGTGAGCTCTTTGAGTCAAACACGATAAGGCATGTTTTCTAATCCTTTAATCATTCCCACTGCTCTTCTCTGAATGCTTTCCAGTTTTTCAACATCCTTCTTGAACTGTGGACACCAGAACTGGACACAGTATTCCAGTAATGGTTGCACCAGTGCCAAATAGAGGTAAAATAACCTGAGTTGTTCAGCATCCAATGAACAACAGATTGGTGCGGAATGAGGACTCTGGAGTTTTACAACTTGAAAAATGTTAAAGGTTTTGCAATTTAAAAGAAAAGTGGCAGGTGATGGTGCATTGGATCTGCCGCTGATATTAACATTGTAATGCAGTTACTAACCTGTGTATCAAGGGTCTCTACTGGTGAGGCTAGGCTGTATGTTACAGGCCTTTAACTGGTTTCAAGTAAGGAACAATGTTTAACTCAGGGGGGCTTGTGCTTTTGTAGGCAGTGAGCTCAGTGATATTTTGAGTGACCACACAGTGCAGCATCATGAAAACCAGAAAGTTCTTGGGAGGCTACAAATTGATTACATCACCACAAAAACCACCACAATCAATGCAAGTTGGCAAACTCAACAGCTTGACCAATCCATCCCATCTAGTAGCCCAGAACTGCCATAGGGCCTTCAGCTGATCAGAACGCCGCACTGCCACAAAACCTTCAGGACTCCCATGACTCTTGTGAAACCTTCAGAGCTCCAACATACCATCCTTCCACTGTAAACCCTGCTTTCCCATTCAGTGCCACCGAACCACCTGGGGGCCCCGAGCTTCCACTTATCGGCCCCTATGCAAAAGGGATGCCCGGTTGCACATCTGCCCCGGAACCGTCGGGGCCCCAACATTCCATTCCGCAGCCCCCCCACATTTGCAGCAGACCCTACAGAGTCCTGATGTTCCACCCAGCAGCACCCCCTGCTCCACTCCTTCGGCGGCTCCAAGGCCTACAGGTCTCTAAATATTCCACCCAGAAGCAATCCCCCAAATGCCATGGGAAATTCAAGGCCCTCACATTCCACCCAGCTACTGCTGTGGAACATTTGGGGCCCCGACATTCCATCTAGCCCCTGCCATGGAACTTTATGGGGACCCAACATTCCATCCAACAACTCCCATGGAAACTTCGGGGCCTCCGCATAACATCGAGCAGCCCCAACCCCCTTCTCAACTCCCCCCGACCACTGGGGCCCCATGGCTCTATCTGACAGAGGGAGACGGGTCGGGATGGGGCAGCAGAAGAGAAGCTGGGAGGAGCCGTGGACACTAGGGCGGAATCCAGTGTTGAGGAGACCAGCGATTGGCAGGTACGTATGGACAACGAGAGCCACGCGTTGATTGGGCGTCCTACAGTAAGTGGTGGGCGTGGCTCTTATTGTTACGCGTCAGGTGATAGGCAAGCTTAGGGCGATGTTATCGACCTAGAGATTGGCCGAACACAGGCATGTGGGCGGGATTTCGGACTCTTCCATGATTAGCGGGGGTGCTTTCAACGGGGCGGAACTACCGGTATCACGGGGGCGCTAATTGGTGAGCCAGCGGCGTGTAGGCGAGGCTGCCGGCGTCGACCTGTCTATGATTGGTGTAGCGCGATGTGTGGGCGGGGCCAGGACTCGAGGCCAGAGGCATTATAAGAGCCGCCGTTTGGCGCGCAGTGGAGGGTTTGTGTGTGTGCGGAGCAGTGCAGCGCTGCGTTTTGTGGCCGCTCCCCCGCTGACAGGATGTTCGAGGCGCGGCTGGTGCAGGGCTCGGTGCTGAAGCGGGTGCTGGAAGCGCTCAAGGACCTGATCACCGAGGCCTGCTGGGACCTGGGCTCGGGCGGCATCAGCCTGCAGAGCATGGACTCCTCGCACGTCTCGCTGGTGCAGCTCACGCTGCGCTCTGAGGGCTTCGACACCTACCGCTGCGACCGCAACATCGCCATGGGGGTCAACCTGGCCAGGTAGCGGGGCTGGGGGGAGGGTCGGTGCCCTCAGCCGCGGGCAGAGCCGGGGGGGGGGGGGGGGGACTGGCTGGCGCGGGAGAGCGAAACTCTCGGCGGGGGAGTGGTGTCTCGCGCCGTTTCTCTAGCGCGCGCTGGCCTCTGGTGGAGGTGACGTCATTTCGGCGCCAGTCGTACAATGCCCCGGCGCGCTGGCGGGAAAGCTGCACGTGGGGGAGGGGCCTATGGGCCCCGAGTGCCATGGCCTGGCCAGGGCGCGCTGGGGCTAAGGGACCTGTGGATAGTGGCGTCCGCCCAGGTCCCGTCACTGCGGTGAGCGCGGCCCGAGTTATGGCATCTCACCCCCTCCATATGTGCCCCCCACCTGCGGTGTTGCGCCCTGTATTGGCGGGGGGGAGGGCGGGGGAAGAGTTGAACAGCACCAGAGCTGTCCCGCAGCCATGTGAGTGTCTCAGCCACTGTCGCAGGGGCTGCTGTTGACGCTAATGCGCTGGAGGCAGCTGCATTAAATGGGTGTGTGAAACAGCCCCCCCAGATTTTTTTGCAAATATCACTTTAGTGCAGTATAAGTGACCTAGTAATCAATTCTCTTGTTCTTTCCTAGTATGTCCAAAATACTGAAGTGTGCTGGCAATGAAGACATAATCACCCTCAGAGCAGAGGACAATGCAGATACGCTGGCTCTGGTATTTGAGGCACCAAGTAAATACCTTGACTCCAAATTATTTCAATATTAAGATACAAACTCTTCTTTAATTCAGTTATGAAGCAGAATTGGGGGTGAAATCTTGTAATTCTGCATTTCAGAACTGCTAATTAGTGTCTTGGTTTGCTTTGCTGTTCCAGAATTAAAATATGTGCATATCTCTGAACCATCAGTCACTATTTAACTTTATTAAGCTTTATGCTTTGACTAGACTTCAGTGGATATTTGTCTAAAGAATAACTGTGGCATTGGGGATAGTCACAAAGTGACACTAAGAAAAAAAGCCTAATTGATTCTGTGATTTCTTTATCAAATTAAGACTACACTGAGGAAACCTTCTGGGACAGAATCTAACAAACAACCCTAGCTTTAATAATGTTTTTGAACAGTTCTGGTCAAATACATCTTGTCTGATTGTTTTTAGATCAGGAGAAGGTCTCTGATTATGAGATGAAGTTAATGGATTTAGATGTGGAACAACTTGGAATTCCAGTAAGTAATTTTGTCTCCACTGCTGACTTAAATTAGATTATTGGGTTTTACAAATAAATCAAGAACTTGAATGTTTAGCTGTCATAAAATGTTTTTTGACTAGCTTCCTGTTATTAGGAAATGTAATAAACCTAAACTTTATTTCAAGGCAGACTGTTTCCCAACAAAGCTCTCACTAAATTTCAGTGGAAGCCTTAGACTTGTTTCTCTGAGTGGTATTTTTGGCTTAAATCTGCAGTGTGACACACACACTGGCTTTATATATATATATATACACATATATATATATATATATACACATATATATACACACACACACACCCACAAGTGACAGAATACAAAAGTTTGTTCTGGTACTGTTAGAAACTATATCTAAGGTTGTCTTCTCACAGGAACAAGAATACAGCTGTGTAGTGAAAATGCCTTCTGGTGAATTTGCACGGATCTGCAGAGATCTCAGCCATATTGGAGATGCTGTTGTCATCTCTTGTGCAAAAGATGGTGTAAAATTTTCTGCTAATGGAGAGCTAGGAAATGGAAATATCAAGCTGTCACAGACCAGTAATGTGGATAAGGAGGAAGAAGCTGTAAGTTTGATGGTGCTCTGAAAATTTTTGAAAATATGGGGACTTGAGTCTCACTACTGTTGGGGCAGGAGCAACTTTCTGAAATATTTGCGGAATATTGACTCAAATGCCCAGTCTACCTGACTGGATTTAGGAAACTGACAAGCTACAAAATTTTGGGTCTTTCCTGTCTCTAAAACAGGGCTGAGTAATGCATAGGTATCAGGAAAATGGGAGGGGGGTGGGGGAAATGTTATTAGTGTTCTGGCTGGCATCTGCTCTGTTGTGGTAGAAAATTGCTGTCACTGCAACTAATAGTTAAGTGCCCAGAAGTTCCTTCTTGTGCTGTGCTACATTTATGGGCTGTTAAAACTTGAAGAAATCTCTCAAAGTAAGAGTGCAGAAATGACAAATACTTAATGGAGCTCTACTGATCATTTGTCCTTGCTTTTAAGAGAGCGTTGTATTCTTAATTCATGATTGTTTTTTATTTCTTCCTTTAGGTTACAATAGAGATGAATGAGCCAGTCCAGCTCACTTTTGCTTTGAGGTACTTGAATTTTTTTACCAAAGCCACACCACTATCACCTACAGTTACACTTAGTATGTCTGCAGATGTTCCACTAGGTAAGTAATGCTGCTTTCATTTCTTCAAAACAAGGTTGCATAGTTACACCACTTCTAAGCTGCATTGTAGAGTTCACATGGGCATAAACTACACTGTTGGAAGTGATCTGAGTAACTGACTTGCTTTTTTTTCTCCCTCAGTTGTGGAGTACAAGATTGCAGATATGGGACATTTAAAATACTATCTTGCCCCAAAGATTGAGGATCAGCAAGATGGTTCTTAAAATGCACTAGGATCAAGGGAAAAGCTCTTGGGAGATGAAAACTGCTTTTCTGAGGAGGAAGAAAGTGTCCAGTCTGAAACCTCAAATAATGCTGTTAGGCATGTTTGTAGATATTTCTCTGTAAATATTTTTTCAACTTTGTTTTGTACCTACTTTTGAAAAACATTTGTATCTTTGCTATTCTAGACCATGTGTCTATTTACACATTCTTTTTAGATGCTGTTTTTAGAACCTAAGCTTTTACTCCCTTTGGAAGTTGCTAGTGGTAAAGGGGTGCAATATTGAAACATTGAGTTACAATAAAAAAGTGATCTCTCTAGGGCTCTGTGTGAAACCTGACTGGAGTGAGGTTACTAATGTAAACAGAATTCAGCCTTTACAATGTCCTTTTCAAAATGGTAACTGTAATATAATTGAAAGGTGAAAATGGTAATAAAATTTTTGAATAACATTCTTTATCCTGCATCATTATGAATAGACTTAACAATAAATCTGAATAGTGATGAAAATATTTATAGTTTGGTTTTAAATCAGACATGTAGAGTGTAGCAGGAGCTTAGCCATCAACATTACATGTAATAAAATATGAAATAGCAAAAGCTTTGCAACTTTTTATGACCATGCGCCATACCCATCAGCTTTTTGGTTGACAATCACATGACTCACACCAAAATATAGATACTGCTGTTGAGCCAATTTCACTTTGCAATTGAAACTAAACATTCCTTATTTGTTGGCTGTAAATAGAAGACAAGTCATAAGTGACATAAGTGGGTGTGATCAATGTCACTTACACAACTTCTATTTTAAATCTACATGTTTTTGCAGCAGGTTCTTAATTGATGGAAGAGGGAGGTCTGAGTACAGTGATCTCATTCACACAATACATTGCAGTGTAACCACACATGCAGAACCAGTTTGTGTAAAGTAAGGCAACTTTCCATAGATATGCTCATTTTGATGAAAGATGGGTTTACATCAATTTTGATTAAGTTGATTCCTCATTGACTTTAGATTAATTGAAATAAGGCTTTTTTATCAAGTTTACACAAGTAGTATTAAAGTAATTAAACATGCCTATTCAAACTAATGGAAATTTCAATTTCCAGACTTGTCTGACTATGTTCATAAACTTGAAATTTTCTAGTTGCAGTGTTGCTAAATTATCTAAACTTTCATAAAACAGTGTTGTTAGGATCAATGACAAGTTCAAAAGTAGCTTCTAATAAACTTGTATACAAAACAAATACAGCCAGCAAGTAAATTTTGCTACTGATTACAAAATGTCCCTTAAAATTATTTGCAGTAATGCCATTTTTAGGTTAGACATTGAAATACCAATAACTCTTCCCATTCAGCTTGTTACAAAGATGATGCATTGTGGATTTTTTAAGAACAATTTACAATAAATGATCAAAAAACTTATTAAATTGCAGACATTTAAATTAAAAGTATTACTCAAATGCTCAGGGAAACCATCAGGGAGAATTAATTCCCTTACTGTGGGCCACAGTTTTACCAGCTGCAAGAGTATTAGGTTAGCACTTTCCAATGTAAAGTGCTTTGGGAGCTAGGATGGTAAAGAGTTAAGTATTACTGTGAGTTAAACTACACTACAGGCCCATCCCTAGAGAAATTTGGCAAGAACTTGTGTATGGAGGGGGTAATATATTTCTTAGACTGATTAGTTACCCTTCATGAACCTTAGAGTAGGGGTTTTTTGGTCTGAGTTAGCCAGTGTTCCAAATATAATTCAGCTACCATGATATGCTCAAAGCATGCTTGTGTACAGTGGTCAAACTTAGCTGGAAGCTGTGTGAAACCTCCAAATAGCTTCAGTTGTGTTAGTTACAAAATGACCACTAGCTATCAAAGAATGATGTAGCAGGAGAGAGTCGCAAGGTGGCAGCAGTAGGCTAAAACCAACACTACTTTGCTACCTTAGGTTTCAGAGTAGCAGCCGTGTTAGTCTGTAGCTGCAAAAAGAACAGGATTACTTGTGGCACCTTAGAGACTAAGGAATTTATTAGAGCATAAGCTTTCGTGGGCTACAGCCCACTTCTTCGGATGCATATAGAATGGAACATATATTGAGGAGATATATATACACACATACAGAGAGCATGAACAGGTGGGAGTTGTCTTACCAATTCTCACACTTCTTATCAAACTGTCTGTACTGGGCTATCTTGATTATCACTTCAAAAAAATTCTTTTTTCTCTTACTTAATTGGCCTCTCAGAGTTGGTAAGACAACTCCCACCTGTTCATACTCTCTGTATGGGTGTATATATATATCTCCTCAATATATGTTCCACTCTATATGCATCCAAAGAAGTGGGCTGTAGCCCACGAAAGCTTATGCTCAAATAAATTCCTTAGTCTCTAAGGTGCCACAAGTACTCCTGTTCTTTTTGCGGCTACAGACTACAACTGGTTTGAGGATATTTCTGCAGAAATTCCTATGCAGAGCTGCTGTCAGTCCATATCACTCTGTAGGAACATAAGAGAGGACTTTTCAAGACCCGTAAACCTGTTTCTTTAATTGATTAGATACCTCTCAAAGCATTGGGAGTACTTCCTATGCTCGACCAAACAGCCAGGCAGAGGGGGACAATGGTTACATGTCATATAGGATATGATAATCTCACACGGTGACCATCTTGCATGTTCTTCTACCCCCAGGGGTTTGCAACAAATTTTTTTTTGGTAGTCTCAGAGTGCAGCCACCAACTCTGACACTTTTTCCTAGAATAACTAGGAAAAAGAAATATGCACAAACACACATCCAAATCATTGTAATTGATGTAGGGGTTTTTTGGTGGAGTTTTTTTTTTTTTTTTTTTGGCAGATTCCATAATAAAAATAATGTTGTGAAAAGTGATACTTGCATGTTTGTTAATCTCACTTATCACAGCCTCCCAGCTAGTCTTATCCCAATAAGTCTGCTGTGAAATGTGATACTTGCATGTTCGTTAATATCACTTTTCTCAGTAAGCCCCAGGACAAAAGGCCTGGATGAGGGGGCAGCAGGGGCGATGGGGGGATGGGGAAGACAGTGGGAACCTGAGGTGATAGTCGGGGTGAGCCCCACTGCCATGCAGCTAGAGTCAGGGGTTGGCACCTGGGGACAGCTTCCGCTTCTAGGGATCAGTCCCAGCTGGGGCCACATGGCTGGAGCTGAGGGTCAACACCTGCTCGGTCACGGTCACAGCCGGGGGTAGGGGTCAGCACCCAGGGCCGGCTCCTGCTGCTAGAACCTGTGACCAGAGCTGGGGGACAGAGCCCACCGCTGAGCGGCTGGAGCTGGGGGCTGGAACCACATGGCCAGAGCTGGAGTTCAGCACCTGCCGCTGCGCAGCCAGAGCAAGGGGTTGGCACCCAAAGTCCCAAAGCCAGGCTCCTGAAGTTCTGCTGCTGGAGCCTGCCACCCAACCACCCCAGGGCTGAAGCCCGAGCCTTCCTGCCCCCCCTTCCCCCTCCCCCAGGTGGGTTAAGAATTCACCTTGCTCCTGCAGCATTGTGCCCCACCAGTCATCCAGAGCTGGTGCACGGTGGCACATCCAGGAGCAACAGGGAGGGATGGGAAAGTGCTGATGCTTTGTCCCCCTTCCCCATCACCGCCCAAGCGGCTGTTGTGGCCGGACGAAAAGCCCCTGGTGGCTGTGTGCAGCCACGGTGGCCACGTTTGAAAAACGCTGCACAAGAGAAACACCCCTTTGCAGTCTTTTAATCTAAAGGTGCATGTCTCAACCTTGCATGAGCAACTCGTGGCTGCTGTTGGCATCCCTCTGCGGAGTTGCTAGTCTCTTCCACGTCAGTCGATCGTTAGACTTTAAGAGCCTTTGGGTCACGTGGTGCTGCCTGAATGCCTGTCGTTGTCAGAGCCAAAAGCTGCAGCTGGTCTAAGTACCGAGTCAGTAAAGAATCCAGTGCCAGTGCCCCTCTTTTTCTCCTGTTATAGCACCTTTTCAGGTCTGTTTTAAATGCCCAATCAGCTGCTCTCACTGTACAGAGCTGCAAGGAGACTCAGAAATGTGATGTTGGACTATGGAGCTGCTGAGATCAGCTTTGGACGACTGTCAAGTGCAGGAATGGGTCTACCCTTCCATGGTGGTAATCTTTAATCACGTTTCACCATTGTATGAGAAGCAGGGCTAGCGGGTGTAGCCTTGAGCTTCCCTTTCTGGTGCAACCCCCAGGCATGCAGCTGAGGCTGGGTGAACTTTGTGATATCTTTCCCCTTTCCAGTTAGTGAAAGGAGCATTAGTGAGAGAAATAATATGACAATCATCATAGGAACATTTTAGTCAACCCTCTTGGTAGTTTAATAGAGCAGAAAATACGTGACTCTATCTCAGGCACAACTGCTATTTTTAGCAAGAGCGTTAACCTTAGTATCCTAGCCAAATATCAACCTGAGTCATTATGTTTTGTCTTGTTTCAGTTGGGTACGTTTGCTTCCCTTATGGCCACCCCTAAGCATGAAAAGTTATGAATCAGTCCCCCCAAAATGATGAGGCCCTCAAAATCATGAGCTGCTTGTTATTAATAATACATTTAGGGATTTTTTTATTTGCTGTCTGGTGTTTCAGCTTTTAGGGGTCACACATTCATAGAATCATAGAATATCAGGGTTGGAAGGGACCTCAGGAGGTCGTCTAGTACCATCCCCTACTCAAAGCAGGACCAATCCCCAACTAAATCATCCCAGCCAGGGTTTTGTCAAGCCAGGCCTTAAAAATCTCTAAGGAAGGAGATTCCACCACCTCCCTAGATAACCCATTCCAGTGCTTCACCACCCTCCTAGTGAAAAAGTTTTTCCTAATATCCAACCTAAACCTCCCACACTCCCTCCCCATTCCAACTTTTATCCCCACCAAGAGCTAGAAGCTTACTTAAAAAAACAAACAACTCCCTCCCCCCACACTTGCACAACTCCCAGTGCTTCAGAAAAACACAAAACTTGCAATAAAGTTACAGGTGCTGGTGACACTGCAGTTCCTGTGTTAAATGTGTGAAGTCATGCTGTGTAGTTATACAGCTATTGTGCTTCATCCTAAACATATCTGTGATTTGGGATGGTTGAAGGAATCTCTGGATTTAGCCCTTTTATTATTATTGTTTGTCTCTCTAGCACCTAGAAGCCCTAGTCGTGGTTTGTTTGTTTGTTTGTTTGTTTAAGTAAGCTTCTTGCTCTTGCTGGGGATAAAAGTTGGAATGTGTGAACCCTAAAAGCGGAAACGCCAGCTGGCAAATAAAAAGATCCTCAGGTTTATTATTTATAAAAAGCAGCTCATGATTTTGAGCACCTCATAATTTTTTTTGGTGGGGGACTATGTGTTGTACGAACCTGTATTATGTATATACAGCCCTTTGGGTTGAAAAGTGCTGTATCAATGCAAGTTATCTGATACACGTTGTAAATAACTAAGAATGGCCCTTTGAATTTATTGATTGATTTCAAAAGCTTCCGCAGGAGATTTTATCTGGGATTTTACAATCTTGAGACACAAATTGTGAGTAAGATCTCCATTAAAAAAATAAATGAGATATTTATAAATGCCTCATGAAAGGACATTGAAGAATCCTTAATTGCAAGAGTAAGATGCTTGACCAAAAAAAAAAACTGTCTGGAAATATATCTAAGTTGGGATCCCCCTCACCCACCAACCCACACAGGACAGCTCTGTATTCAGCAGACAAGCCCCAGCTTGTCTCATTCGTGTGACACATATTACAGAGTCCTAGCAGCTGGCACGCAGCACAAGCTGTCCAATCAGCTTCCACTTTTCAGCTACCAATCAAGTGCTGGGTTTTTTTTAAAGAAGAAATGGAGTCAAATCAAAATGAGGCTTAGTGCCTTAACCTGGAAGGAAATGACTACCAGGGTGAATAAACTTCCTGGGTTGTTTTGCAATAGGTGCAGCAGAAAGAAAGCACAGCAGTACTGGACGAGATGGGCTTGAACAACAGGTACAGAACACTGTTGCAGTGAAATTTTTATTCTGCTTCTTTGTGCTAAAATCTTGACATTTTGCATCTCTAGGGTACACATGTTGAACTGGCTGATTTGATCTGCCACCAAGTGACAGAGCCATGCAATTCCAGATAAGCTTATGAACAGCCCCTTTTTGAATTTTTCCTGTTAGCAAAGAGAATAATTTCATCAGAACGCCTAATCCATGTTTGTTTAAAGTAGCAGTGGATAAACTTCCTGGAGGTTAATGTTTCTGGACTATCTGGATCTCTCGATGGACTTTGTGATATCAGTGAGAATTTAAAACTTCTAAAGGGGTCCCCCTTTATCAGGGTACGATTGAGAAAGAGTTTGTCGCTCTTACAAGGCCAGGATAGACTCACCCCTGTACAAGCAATCCTGGTGGTGCAGTGGGAATGGAAGTTTATTTAATTTTAAAAACACCCTTTCCTTTTACACAGATCTGTCAGTGATCCTGAGCTTTATTCTGGAAGTAAAATCAACTGACTTTTATGGTATTTAGAAGGTGGCTAGACATCATAGAAAACTTGGATTGCAAACAGATTTCAGCAGTAAAGAAGGCCAGATAGTGAGCTAGACACTGCCCATTGTAGATCTTGAGTATATTCTTTGTCCTCAGTGGAGGTACTCCAGATTCTCATTGATATAAATGAGAACATAACTCTCTAGCTCTGAGAGTTTCAATGACTTGCTGTCAGTCTCCATTTTATTGACAGTTATCAGCATTAACACACAGGCCTCGACTCTTTTTTATTCTCATTTATACTGGTGTAAATCAGATGTGATTACAGAAAAGACTATGGAGTTGCCCTGATGTAAAACTGGGGCAAGTCAACACAGAATCGGGCCCACTTTACTCTCAGTGGAAATAAGTAGTTATGGCATGGGACTGTGAGTCAGGAAATCTGGGGTTTTGTCCAGCTGTCTGGGCCATCACTTCTGTGACTTAGTTTCCTCACCTATAAAGTGGAGATAATACCTAGCTCATGGATGTGTGTGGGACTTACTTAGTGTATATAAAAGTGCTTTGACATGCTCAGAAAGCTCTAATGCAGCGCAAAGTATTTCTTGTGCGGTATCTGCCAATACTATGCACTTCCTGGCAATTGTCATTGCATGTTGAGAGTAGGTGAGGACATAACCCACTCCTCAGACACTTCACCTTTGGGGCTCTCTCTGTCATCAATAGCTGCAGAAATTAGAAATGTGTTTTGTCTGCCTGCTTTGTCCATAAAGGAAGCAAAATCCTGAATCGAGCCCATGGCTAAGATGTTACTGGCTGTCTGCTACTATGAACTAACCATTCATTTCTTCTCCCTTTTGGGATACAGCTAGGGTTTCCAGATTGAAGTTTAAATCAAAGCATATGCACAATACATGCAGAGAGTACTTCTGACATACCAGTTGTACAAGGTTTGAAGTTTGCAGGGAAGAAGAGGCCTGCTGGCAGTTTTTGGTGGGGTTGTGTTGTATTCAAGAAAAGGGAACCCTCCTTCAGTGAGAGGGAGGGAGAGTATATTGTTCAATGGGTTATAGAGCTGGGCAGAATTCCCCCAAGGAATTTAGGGAATCAGGATATACACTTAGTGAGCAAAAATATTTTCAAGTTTGTCTGGTTTTAGTTAATAAAAGAGGCAGTAAAAGCCTTTGTGCAGTGAACTGCATTTCCCCTATCAACTAAACGGTATTGGAGCATCATGGTATCCTATAAGTGCTGTTTTAATATGGGCCTGCCCACTGGCTGTAGAGTGCATGCAGACTGCAGTGCAGGTTTGAAGTCATTCCTTCAGAACCACAGATACCTGAGACCTGGATATGAGTCCTTAGCAGCATTGGTTGTGGAAGGAACAGCTAAGCTATCCTGGGTTTCAGACTTCCAGGAGATTTTTCTGGTGGCAGGATGCATTGATGACTGGGTTGCTGACAGGTCAGCTTAGACATCGCCTCCTGTGTATTGCTACAGAGGCATCGATGGCAGGATAAATGCAGGTTTCAGCTCCTAGAAAGCAAGGCCATCAGCTGTACAACAAAGCTAGATACCCCAGCCTGGTGAGTACAATCTCGACTGGGTGTCACTGCAGGCAAGAAAACCACAGGGCTTGGATTCACAGCAAGATGAAATTACAGGGTACAAGTGTGGCTTGGCTAAATAAAGCTCCAGCACTGAACATCACCTCCTTCGCAGATCTAATCTAGGTAGGCAAACAGGGAGCTGTGACTTCTCTTTTTCTGCTTTTCCTGTTTTATTTTGATACCTTCTCCTCCTCCTCCCTATTGGCCTGTTCCGTCCACTTGTCTGTGTCTGGCCTGTCTTGTGATAGAGCGGTCTGGAGGAATAGGCAATTCCGTTTTGTAACAGCTTCCGGGGTTTTGAAATTTGTTTTTGTTCTATGCTGAAATGAAAACCAAATGTTTTGAATGATTTTGCAAAACAAATCTGTGTCAAAGTGTCTGGGTTTAGACTCAGAGGCGTAGCTGTATTAGTCTGTATCCACAAAAACAACAAGGAGTCCGGTGACACCTTAAAGACTGACATATTTATTTGGGCATAAGCTTTCGTGGGTTTTTTACCTACGAAAGCTCATGCCCAAATAAATTTGTTAGTCTTTAAGATCCTCCTCGTTGTTTTTGTGGGTTTAGACTGGAAACCTTGGCTTTCAATTCATCCTTTCTCTGATCCAAAGTGACCAGGGAACCCCAGACCTTAAAAACCTTTGTGCCAAAATCAGCATATCTCTGCAGAACATTACGGCTTCAACAAAATAGTGTTAAATAGGGAGCGAGCTCTCTGGGGCAGGCTCTGTCTTCTTTGTTACTTGTCTGTGTAGTGCCTAGCACAGAGGGACCTCGACTGAGGTTCCTGGATGCTAATACAATATGTTTAATACCAAGCTTTGTGGCACCAGCTTTGGATGAGGGCCATGGTCTCATGGCACAGGGTATGTGGCATATGACCACAGTTAGCATGTGGTCTGGGAGGTTTGGGTACATTTGTGCCTATGTATTTATTATGAACAAATGTGAGGCTTTGTTTTTTAAAACAACAAAACTTTGTAAAACCCTAATACAGGTGGTAGTTTAAATTCTTCTGAAAATAGTTCCAAATTTTTGTGGAATTCAATATTCCATTGTATTATTTGTTACCTAGGCTTTGCCATGCTGTGCTAGTGAAACTGAATAGTTTGCTGTCAGGGCCTATTCTGAGTGAGCTATAAAGAGTGGACAAATAACATAAATGAGGGGGAAAGATTAACATTTCTAAGGGAGTTGGCATATCCCACCATACAATTCACTGGGCGGCAGATCAGCTTTATGTTCCCTGCACCGTCATTGTCACTTCCCCATTCTGTGTCTCAGTTTCCCCCTCTGTAAAATGGGGATAATGATGCTTCTTCACTTTGGTAAAGCACTTTGAGACCTGTGGATGGAAAACATGCTATATAAATGCTAGGTGTGATTGTTGGTTTTTTTTGTTTTTAAATGAGTTAAGGTGTTGTCAGGAAACTTGTTTCTTTAGAAGTGATATTTAACCTTTTAATAAACTCCAAGCATTGCATTCTACCACACTGCCTCTTGTCTAGGCTGCTATAAGCAATGGCTTTGTTTGTTTCAGGTTATAGCTGATGACACGGCCTCCTTGTTATGATGCCATCGCGTACTAATCTAGCTGCTGGGATCCCCAGTAGCAAAGTGAAGTACTCCAAGCTCTCCAGTACTGATGATGGTTATATTGACCTGCAGGTAAAAGGGGAAAACAGAGGAAAACCTCCTTATTTTTTTTAATTATTTTTTTTCTTTTTCTTATGTGACAAAAATATCCAGCAGCTCTGAATTTTGTTCCTTGTTGACCTCCATAGATATGATGGGATGAGGTTCCTCTCTGGGCCCCTGTGTGCTGCTCTGGTCAGGTATAAGGAACCTAAACAGCCTGCAGCACGTCAAAGAAGAATTCCCTTGGGTTGTGCACTGCTACACTAGGCACGTGTCCCGTTTGTGTTATGCTCCATGTGTGCACACAAGTGCCAGCAGACGGAGTGCAGTTATAGTGCAAGCAGCTACGACCATTCAAGCTTGTGATGGAAGCATGGGGGAGGCTATCAGAACTTTGCACAGCCGTGAGGGCTGCTTGCACCGTGATGCAGCCCAGAATCAGGACGGGACAAAGGTGTCTTAAAGCCCCTCTCCTTTGGCTTGTACTTCCCATGCTGCGCCTCCAGCATGGAATCTGGCATGCCAGATGGAATGGCCCCTGGGATGGGACACAGGGCTGGAGCTGGAATCCTGGTTATTTTAAGAAGGTTAGATCTATATCTGTTCCTTTTGGGGATGAGACGACCCCATTGTGGAGTGACATCTCTGAAGGGAACAGACACTGACACTTCCAAATATATCTTGGCTACAGCCGGTTCTGGGAACAAGGATGTATGAATCCTCGCCCTGAAAGAACGAGGCATTACATGGGCAGAACTCCCCTGAGCCGATAGGACCGAGATGTTGCTGCTCTCACAATCCCCACGGCTAGGGAAGACCCCCTGTGGCAGTTTCTCTGCTTGGTCTGAGTGCCGCCATCCTCCCCACTCACCAAAGACAGGAAGATGTGCTACATTTTAATGCCATTTAATATCTGCCTTCCCTGCAGTTCAAGAGGAGCCCACCCAAAATCCCCTACAAGGCCATTGCACTGGCCACTGTTCTGTTCATGATCGGCACCCTTCTGATTGTCATAGGAGCGCTTCTCCTCGCAGGATACATTAGCAAAGGAGTAAGTGGGCTGAATATCTTTTTAAAATATGGTTTGTGTTTAGTGCCAAAAAAAATCACCTCCTGCCAACTTTTGTTTGTCTTAAATATGGAACTTCACTGCCAGGACCTGTAGGCAGAGTGAGAGCTTTTCTCCCTGGATAATGTTTGCCAGCGACCCTGCTGCCCTTGGCTATAATCCCATCTGCATTCTCTAGCTAGGCGTGGGCTGGTCTGTGCTTGGATAAGGAAAAATGATGTCCTGCCAGCTACCAGTACTGACTCGATCGTGGTGTTGGGAGTGCTGGGTTTGCTGTCTTTCAGAGGAGATGGCAAGCTAAGATCCTGATCACTGCTCATGACTCAAGATCTCATGGCCCCTTCTGTAGGAATGTTCTGGCCAAACTGTAGTACATACAATTGTAGTATTTTCTTTTCTGGTGGCCCATCTAAGCATTTAAGCTGCACTCAAGGTAGTTAGTGCCTACGTTTGCACCTGTCACTCCACTTAAGGATACAGTATTCTTCTTCTATTCTTAAGCTGTTATGTTGTGTTGCTTCAATAATGGCTGCTGCTTACCACTCCAGAGTTGGCTACATTTCAGAGGTAGATGAACTGATCACTAAATAGATTGGCCTGCAGGATTTGACCCTTGTTCAGGTGCAACGCCAATTCCCGGGAGAGTTTTCCCTCAGCATAGTTTGCAGGCCTTGGCCTGTGGTTGGCAGTTTTGTTTTGTTTTTAAAGCCTCACCAAGTTGCAATGTTTCCAAGCTGCAAAAGGAGCCACATGAACCTAATGGGAACTAACAATAGTTCCCCTCCCCTGTGCCTTGTCAAGCAAAACATTAATCAAATCAGAGCTTCGCTGGTCTAGAGTGATTTTAAAATCAAGCCTGGCACAGAGTGAACTGGCCCTTTATGGACAGTTGGGCTCAGCTCCACCTGGGCCTAGTTACGTGCCTCCCAGAGGATGACCGATTTGGGCCAGTGGTTAGACATCACGTGATGGTAATCTGCTTGGTCAGACAGGGGAAGATCAGGAGCTAGGAGAGGCCTCTGGAGAGTCTCAGAGCCTGGAGTGGGCCTGACAGTGTACACTCCTCGAGAGGAGGAAGAAGTTGTCCCTACCAGCTGGAGGGATAGGTCTGGCTAAAGTTACCTATACTGAGGGGCAGAAGCAAATCCTTAAGAAGGAATTAAAAGTCCAGGAGAAGAAGGCAGAGAGATTCTAGGTTTCAGTTAGTTTGTGTTAATAAACCAGACTCCACAAGGGCCGAGTTGGTCAAAGCCCTGCTTATGGTGGTTTGCTTGTCTGGGCGAGGAGGGAAACCTGAGGCAGGATCAGGGTGTGACACCAGTTGAGGCAAGCTCCTGTTACAAAGCTTTTACTTTGAGTATTTATTTTTTTCTTTTGTTTCTCTGCTTCTCTCTTCCAGGGAACAGACCGAGCTATCCCGGTATTGATCATTGGAATCCTGGTGTTCTTACCAGGTTTTTATCACTTGCGCATTGCATACTATGCTTCCAAAGGCTACAGGGGTTACTCCTACGATGACATTCCAGATTTTGATGACTAAAATGCACCCTGGAAGTGGGGAGCATGGCTCAAGTTGTAATGAGTTTCGCGTTAAGGGATGTTAGTTAACTTGACCCTGGCTATCAAAGATGGAACATGTAAGAACCTAAACTAAGTAGACTTATCAGTGGATGCAATTTCCTAATTCTGTAAATATTTTACTAGGTAACTGCCAGCTGTGTGTGTGTGTGTGAACATGAATTCGACAGACGTGATTGCAGCATTAGATGAAGCACAGCATTTACTGTTTGAAGAGTTCTTCTTGTTTCTAATGGGAAGTTCTTCTTGGGCAACCCAAAGGCCAGATGAACCGTATATAATTTCAGCAAAGAAAAAAAGTTATGATTTTTGTCTAAAGAGATTCATATTTCTAATGGCTAGTGTATTGTAGAACACTGTATATATTGTCTTTCAAATAGATCAAAGCTATAGTTAGGGTCTTTGTGGCAAACAAATATAATACATCTCATTTTGTACTGCTGCATAATCATCCAAATAATTCCAGCATCATCATTCATCAGCGTAGGTTTGCATCTGGCAAATAGTCAACATTCCAATCTGATGCAAATGGGAGAGGAAATTGGATGTGCATGCGGTGATTTACAGTGCATTTGTCATACAAGAACCCCTGTCAGTCTGATAAGTCCACTTACCTGACAAACATATCCCTTGAGTGCCAGTTACGTCCCACCCTATGGTTAATTTTGCTAAAGCTTATTGGTCTTCCTTTCATAAGGATGACTTAAGATTTTTGCTTAATGAAGGATTTTAAACAAACTCTGTGGAGAGGCAGGATGAAGAATTGAAAGCTGGGCCCTGGACCTGAATTTTCCTATCTTAAAATTCTGTTTTTGAACACTGATGAACATTAGGGAAGTTCAGATCCCCTCTTTGCAGACTGGACTCATCTGTCTATATGTGTATTTGAGGTCACTTGGCCCTAGACCCTGTACTGTACACAATACCCTAAACATATAAAAAGAAAATCTAGGCACGGACAGTGCTGCACATGTTATCTGCTTGTATTGCTCTGTTAGCTGCACGTTGTTTATTATTCTGGAGATTCAGAAGAAACTGAGGACAACTGGTAGATTCCCGCTTGATGTCAATATGAGCGAAGTGGCTTCTGAGGTTTAATTGAACTGGGTGTTCCAAGAAGCAAGTATGGAACGAGACATTGTAATGTAAAATTCAAGCATATGCATTGAATATGAATAAACTGCACTATAGTCTATGTATGGTTCATAAGCATGTCTCTTTTAAATCCAAAGATGCTCATATGCAATAAAAATGGCTCCCAAACTTGCTGGGAGTAACTCTGCCTGGTACGTAGATTAAGCTTTCAATGGGATCTACCATTGCTTACTGCCTCCTCTTCCATTACTCATGCTGTCATCTGCTGGAGACAGTGGGCAGCAGTTTGCCAGGATGGGATTTTGAGCAGCTTCATCTTTGCTATGGGCTCATGTGCAGTGAGTTGAATGGCGGGGCGTGCATTGCGTCCCAGTGCTCACCGTCAAGGCGGCGGGAGGAGGAAGCTTAGAGTTAATATACTATGTATTGCAGCAGTTCCTGCAGTCCTTGTGTGAGTGACTGAGAGGCTGACCCTCATATGTTTAGCGGGTCAGGAGGGGCTCTAGTTCCTCCTGGTGCTTCTCATCTCATTCCCACACAATAGGTTTACAGCCCGTACATGCAGCCTGACTTGCTTCCCAGAGTGAGGAAGGTTGGCGGGGGGACAGGGCCCAGGCCCTCAATCGGGGAGCTTGCTGAAGGAGGAGGGAGCAGGAAGGGGATTTATTTACCTTAAGGAGTTATGAACAGTGGAAATATCTCAGTGTAAAATGTGGGGGCTAAGCTTTTTCAGACAAGTGGGCTGTCTTGGGTAGAATGGCTGGAATCAATAGCTCAGTCTCTACCTTCTCATCCAACTCAATGCCAACTCTTGAATGGTAACTATGTTTATAGAAGAAGCACCTTCTGAGAGTATCAAGGGGCTGCACAAGCAGTTATCAAACACATATGAAAATCAGTACTTGGAGGATCGGCTTAACCAAATGTAACAGGACATATTATTGCTGAGAGACTTGTGCCTCCACCTACCCTATAGAATGGAGCACTATACCCTGGGATCACACTCTGAGAGAGCCATTTTACCTGAAGCTGCCACAGGGTACATGGCTTGACAACTAATAGATTGAATATATAAAATAAGAAGCAACCAAACTATAGAACCATGGAAATGTAGGACTGGAAGAGACCTCAAGAGGCTATCCAGTTCATTGCCCTAACCTAGGGCAGGATTAAAGTATACCTAACCCATCTCTAGGTGTTTGTCTAACCTGTTCTTCTTAAACCAGGCAATTGGAGTACTACTTTCTTGTTGTTGGGGGTGTTGGTTGTGGTTTTTTTTTTGTTGTTTTTTTTTTTTTTTTTGGGGGGCATACACTTTCTGAAAATGGGGCCCCTTTAATGTGTCAAGTTGGGAACTCAGAAATTAAGGCACTCAAAAATCTCTGGTCACTTGGTGTTGTATGCCAAATAGCCCAGTGGCCTTTAGTGCACCCACATAAGTTACAGGAGGGAACAAGTTCTGGCTGCTACAATAGGGAAGCTGTTCTAGTCTTGAACAGGCCTAGTGTGTAGGGCTGTGGGCAGGTCATTTATGGCCTGATTATTTAAGAGGGGGTAAGCAAAGGCAGCTGCCACTAAATCCCAAGATTGTTCTATGTGTCTGAAAGGCCACTATCCTCTCTCCATCTGTTTCCCTAGATCCAAAAGATGGTGATGGCAATGCATGTAGTTATCAACCAGCAGTGGCGGGAGCTGAGACTTGGTGGATGTGAGAGTCTCAAAGGAAAGGGGCTCCTCCCATGCAAAGTAGCACTTCCAGTGCACACAACACATGTGTCGAGGCTTACGGGAGAATTTTTCCAGGCAAATGTCTCCCATATAACAGTTTGATTTGAGACAGCAGTGCTCATTTTTACGTTCTTTCTGATTTTCTGCCTCCCTTTCTCTATTTCCCCCAGAACACTTTTGTGTTCTGTGCTAACCTCCAAGTCTTAATTTTTCTCCCCCACACTTTTTTGGGGGTCTAAATTCTATTCCCTGGGTTGCTGCACTGTCCTTAATTGAGTGACTTGCATGTGCCCAGAGTGTTGGGGCTAAGGGAAGGGATTGATTGAATGCAGGATGTAAGTTCTCCCTTTCTGCTGCTTTAATCCATCTGTTTGAAGGAAATGAAAATATACACGTGCCTCTCTGCTGTGCTGTGTCATGCTGGCTCAGCACTTCATTCTTCCTGTGCTCCTGACGCGGTTCGCTCTCTGGTCAGATGTCACTTCCCAGATGTTGTTACATACTGGCTGGGAGCAGCTGAAATCCATCAAGTGAGAGCCAAGTCCAGAGAGGAGGGTGGCAGCTGACACCAGGCAATGAGTCAGGGTTATGTCCAGATCTGACATGGTAGGTGAAAGTTACATTTTAAGAGGGAGGAGAGGGAAGAAGAGGCTTTAAAGCAAATGTGAGGATTATAGATGGTGTGTGTTTGTATAATGTACAAAAAGTGCGTTTCTGACCTTCCTGCTTGACAGTGTGACCCAAGTGCTCTCTGAAGGCTAAGAAACCAGCAGGCAAAGAAAAATCACCCCACATTTATAATATTTTTTAAGCCAATCTCATAATTTTTGAATGCCTGGGGATAGCAATGTCAGTGTTGATACAATGCTGTAGTAACTCGGATGCCTCTTTTCCCCCATTAACAGGAGCTCTAAGATTTAGACAATGAGCAACATGGGAATAATCCAACAGAAGGAACGGGGACAAGGTAACAGTAGGGGTGGGTGCTGACCTCACGTACTAGCTACAGGACCTGAGCGCAGCCAGATTCCAGTCAATGGTAGATCCAGACCCAGGTTCTGCGTATCTCCCCTCTTTGCTGCTCCTGCCACGATCCATAAAAACTGCCATTTTTCTGCCCTAACACTGTATCCTGCTCCCTAGGAAGCTGCTCCCCAGGCTGCATCAAGGCCTTTTCCTCCTGGCGGGGACACTGCTGATACCAGCTGAGAGAGAGGTGGCCACCAGCAGCTTCAGGCTCAGAAATGCCAAGGATAATTAAAGTCAATCTTCTAACACTTGGTAGGGAGAAGCGAGGTCCTTTCAGACAGCAGAGCTGAGCCAAATGCTTTCATTTAAGCTTAGAAAATATGAGCCATTCTGGCGACTGTGCTCTGCCAGGGGGTTTCCCTGGGCTGGCAGAGGCTGCTGACTCAGGTTCTTTGTGTGTCTTTGGGTGGGGTTGGCCAGAACAAAGAGGGAGTTTGTGACACAGGGCCCGGGTCTTGGAACAGACCCATGATCCAACACTCTGTTTCAAGATTCTGGCTGGAGCCCAGTCACCGAGGGTTCATGTGAAAGTTTGGAAGTAACCCTTTGTATAAGAGAGAGCTTGCTCAATGAAAGAGAGAAGCGTCAGGAGGTGTACTTATAAGAGGCACTTGGCAGCATCCCAGGGGAAAAATCTGACAGAAGTAGATGGTTTAATGGAGAGAAGTTGTAGGAAAGGCCAAATAGCAGGTCCTGGGCTTTAGGAAAGAACCATAGAGTGTCCAAAGAGTTAAGTTAGCACTGCACAATTCTGTTGAATAAGGAAAGCCCTGATGCTCTGCTGAATAAGGAAGGCTTTTGACAGTCTCACATGCCATTCTCATAAGCAAACTAGGGAAATGCAGTCTAGATGAATTTATTATAAGGTGGGTGCATAACTGGTTGAAAGGCCATTCTCAAAGAGTAGTTATGAACAGTTTGCTGTCAAACTGGGAGGGTGTATCTCGTGGGGTGAGTTCTTATGTTCTTATGAGTTGGTTCACCCTGGCCCCTGCAGATTCCCTTCTTGTCATCTAGGAGGAGTGCAGAGGGTCCCCAAAGGGTGTCCCTTTTTCAGTTCATGCCATGCAGGGGCCTTGAGGGGAATTATAAAAATGTAAATCTAGTAAAATTGTACTAGATTGTCCAATCTGTCCCCCTGCAAATATTTTTGACAGCACATATTCTAGTGTTTAGGGAAGAGTGGGTACAGATGTGGGAAAGGGAGACAGACTCCTAAGAAGAAGAGCAAAGCCCCAGGAAGCCATATGGATGATCTCCTCATTCAGTAACTCTTGGATAATGCTTTTGTTTTAGGGCAGGAGGTTATGTTTCCTCAGAGTTGGTTTCAGTGTTCCAGCTCTCAGGTCCTGGAGCTATTGTGAGGAAGAGTCTAATTAAAAACTCAGCACTGAAAGGTGAGGGGGGAGGCAGGAATTATTACCCAATATCCAGAGTAATGTGGTTGGAGCTATCGGCACTAAATTTTCCTCACTGTTGGATTTAACTAGTTGAAATGCCATGTTCTTTGCAGACCTTTGCTAGCCCTCCCGCCTCCCTGAACAGCCTTGTGGTAGGTGCTGTGGTGCTCCCCAGAGTGGCTACCTTATCCTCTTGTCTGACAGCTTCCCTGCTGAGCATCTACTCCAGCATCACTGGTGGCAGGTGCTAATGTGAATGGAAACTCTTTATGCCAGCTGCAGAAGTTCCCAGCAGCTGTTACAGGGATGTAAACCCTCAGCGGTATTTGAACACACGCTGGTTTTGCAGCAAAGCTATCGGAACATCACACCAGTTCCCCAAGAGGGATTTTGGACCAGCTGGAGGGACGTAAGCCTGGTCCCATGGAAATCAGTAGCAAAAGTGAGAAAGATTTCACTTTAAATAGGTACATAACTCAGCCCCTTTTGTGCGAGGCTCTCAAAGTGCTTGAGCAATAGATTACACTCAGTCTGTTACTCTCTGTGATGGGGTGGCTGGCCCAGGGGTAGGAGCACCCAGGCTAAACCAGCCCTGATGAGCCCCACCTGAGAGGAATCAGGTGATTCCCCATATGTTGAAAAAGTATGTGAGATGGGGGAGGAAGCTTGGTAGGAAGCTGGGGCTGCTCAAGTAAAAGAAACCTGGGAAGTGTAGATGGGTTGAAGAAGGAGCTGCAGAGAGTAGGACTGGCTCCTGCAGAAACCATACAATGTGATCCAGCTCTGGGAACACCCTCAAGGACAGAGAGACACTGAGCTGAGTTGGGGGCTGGCATGTACCTGAGGACTGAATACATTGGATGTCTGAGTTTCCCTTTGGATTGTGTGGTAGTGGTTTAAGGTGCCCAATGAAAGAGAAAACAGCGGTGAGGCCCTGCAGCGATATGTTGGTGATGGGGGGCCCTCAGTAAGTGGGTGCTGTTCTAGACTGTCAAAGGTCAGATTGAAAAGTGAGTGCTGAGCTCATTTGAAAAACCAGCCCTTAACATATGGCTGGATGGGCTGAGGCTCCAGGGGTTGTGGTTGATGGCAGAGGTCTTGGCTGTCCGATAGATTTGTAACTGCCTTTAATTTTTGTACTAAATACTATAGTTTAGCTTGTGTGAAACCTCCATAGAATTGAAAGAGAAATAATATTGTGGCTCACCTGGAGCACTTTGACTGCCCTAGAAATATAAATTATTCTATAGCAGGGCTTTATTTTCACAATCCTAGTACAATCTACAGCATCTTTCTGGCATCTAGCATGAAAGAAGGCTTAGATTCGCCCCTGCGGTGGAGTTCTGCTTTTGTTCCTGTCGACTGCAATTAGCCAAATTCAGCTATATTTGCCATTGAGAGGCTTAGCGCTGTACTGCTATTTTTATAGCCATAGTTGATCTTAGCATAAATAAGGACAGAAAAACCTGCAGGATATACAAGGATGATTTGGCACAACAATCCTGTCCTTTCTGATTAGATTTCAATTTATGCTTCACAGCTCTGGCACTGCTGTCGTCTTTCTAAATGGTCACTCAGAGGGCAGCAAACTAATAACATCTACTGAGCTTTTTAAAAAAAAAAAAATAGCGAGACAGAATAATACAAAGGAGGGCAAGATATTGCTTTTTTTATTTTTTTTATATTCCCATGCTGACTTATTGTATTTGCTAGTTTCAATTGACGCCAGCCCCATCAGTCACCAGGGAAAGATGTAAAGATGCCTGTGTGCAAATATTAGTGACATTCAAACCTGAGCCATTCTCCTAAATGGGAATCTTGCTCCTTGGCGGTAATATCACAGGTTGGACAGAACCAGTCTGGGGAACCAGAATTATTGAGCTGAATGTAGGAGTCACTGGGTGAAATTCTAGGTGCAAGGTCAGGCTCTATCATCATAGTGGGCCCTCCTGGGTTTAGGCTCTGATTCTGCCAAGCTTTTAACCACATGCTTAACCTCTGTCCCTGTTCTGCAAAGCACTTAACTTTAGGCACATGTTTAAGTTCTAAAGAAAGTCACAGGCATGTTTAAATGCTTTGCTGCACCAGGCCCGCTCTTTAAAATCTGTTCTGTGATAGCTACGTGAAAGGGAAATGTATCTTCCCAAGCAGTTTGTGATTTTTTTTTTTTAAAGTAATATTGAGTTTAAATAATAATAGCCCCATCAACTCACTGGTCTATCCTAGAATTTTTTAAAGGGTCTTAATGATCTTATTAGCACACATGCAAGCTTTAAAAAACATTTTTCTGATGACCGTATTTTTTGCTTTGTTGGTTATTGATGATGCAGTAAGGAATCTGTCTCAAAAGTGAGACCTCTCTAGAAGATGAATATTTTATTTGCATTCCCATTGTGCCTACAGTCCCCAACTTAGACTGGGACCCCTCTGTGCTAGGTGCTGTACAGATACATGAGACAATCTCTGCCCCGAAGAGCTTATAGTCTAAATAGACAAGACAAACGGTAGAAGGGGAAACAGAGACACAGACTCCTATTCCATAGACTCCCACAAACTACAAAAGGGAATGTTGCCATAGTGGTAAAACTAGGGGACTAGAAGTCCTGATCTTGATTTATTTTTTTCCCCTCTGTGACTTGATCAAGGTCACTCAGCAAGTCCGTGGCAGATCCAAGAATAGACCCCAGGCCTAGACCTAATCCACTGGCCTAACAGCCAGACCACATGACTTCTCATGCAGAGGGTATATAGGTTTCATGATGAACTCTTCATCTGCCTTAGATTTCTTTTCCTTTCAACAGAAGGACATCAGAGTTGAGATCGTAAGAGTTATTGATAACCCTAAGCCAGATTCAGCTCATTCTGGATTTACTCCAGTGTGATTCCTTTCGTTGAAGAAACTCAACAGATTGCAGTTACCAGTGTAAATGAGAGCAAAACCATCCCCTTTCACTTTGTTCTTCCCCCCCCCCCCCCCACCTGCAACTTTTGGTCAAAAGAGGTCAGTTCCCTATAGATTTTGTTAGAATATCTTTGATTCACTTTAATAATAACTGGATGCCTCTAAAAATCCAGGTATAAGACAAGCAATTTAAGGCTGAATTTTTTTTTTTGTGAAGACTGCACTTGAGAGTGGAGTTGTCTCTGATATTTTTCCTATTACAATAGTGAAATCCACATATAGCAATCTAAGAGAGAGTGAAACTGTTTAGGTGGGAGTAGAATCCAAGTCTGAGACTGTCAAAGTCCCAGTTGTTGTTCCACTTGAAAAACATGATTTCACTATGGGTCTGAGGCTGATGAGTACTCAGATCCCAGTCCTGCATAGCACTTAAGTACATGCTCAACTTTGACTTCAAGTAGGACTTAAGCCCATGCTTAAAGTTAATACTGACCCAGACTACCCACTTTCAGGTTGAGAGCTCCCATGTTCATAATAGAAGGCACTAGGAAAAGGTTCCTTCTTTCCATGCATTAGAAAGAAATGGAAAAATTACTTCAAAATGAATGTATCATCTTCTATACAGTATGTTGGGGCTTGACCCTTTGTCCAGTGAAATCCAGGAAAGCTCTTCCATTGACATTAATGGGAGCAGGAGCAGGGCTTTAAAGAGCAATCCTTTACTTCTGTAGACTGCAGCCTCGGTTGGAGTTATGGCAGGGCCCCATGGAAAGAACCCCAAGAACTGCAGAAAGGGTCCCCAGTATGGGCCCATTCCCTGTTCAGCTAGCTACATCCCAAATGCTGATTGCAGCACTGAAATACAGGAGACGATACGTCAGCCTCAAGAAAATCAGCTACTCATCCAAAGAATGAGCTGTCTCATCTAATTAGTTACTGTAAATGTTCTCTACTGCTGTTATTTTCCCCCCTTACTGACCATACTTGGATCTGTATTGCTTTGGCAGTGCATTCTGAGCAGCCTTATCATAAAAAGGCCAAAAATCTACTGAGGGAATTTGGGAGCTGATTCCGTTTTCAATAATACCATTGAATGCGTCTGAGTATGGTCCCCTTTTGCAGGATACGTAGTGTATGCAAAGATGAAGCAACATCCCCCTGAGCCCCCAACTCTACCATGGCAAGAGCAGGGGGGACTAGTAGTCAGAAATCCTGATTTGCTTCTTTTACCTTCTGTGTCTGCCACTGTGTAACCTTGAGCGCTTGTCATTTAACAAAAACCTTTGTTTTCCTTTCTGTAAAATGGTAATAGCAATACTTGGCTTATCTATCTAGGCTTGCTACCTGAGGCCTCATTAATTAATGTTTAAAGTTTTTTTTTTTTTATGTGATCTTTGAAAAGTAGTAGCATTTTAAACTTTATTGACTTGAAATTAGACAAAGGTTTCTAACCATCAGAGGAGTGAAGTTCTGGAACAGCCTTCCAAGGGGAGTAGTGGGGACAAAAGACATATCTGGCTTCAAGACTAAGCTTGAAAAGTTTATGGAGGGGATGGTATAATGGGATAGCCTAATTTTGGCAATTAATTGGTCTTTGACTTTTAGCGGTAAATATGCCCAATGGCTTGTGATGGGATGTTAGATGGGGTGGGATCTGAGTTACTACAGAGAATTCTTTCCTGGGTGTCTGGCTGGTGACTCTTGCCCACATGCTCAGGGTTTAGTTGATCGCCATATTTGGGGTCGGGAAGGAATTTTCCTCCAGAGCAGATTTGCGGAGGCCCTGGGGTTTTTTTAGTCTTCCTCTGCAGCACGGGACACTTGCTGGAAGATTCTCTGCATCTTGAAATCTTTAAACCATGATTTGAGGACTTCAATGGCTCAGACACAGGTTTGATACAGGAGTGGGTGGGTGAGATTCTGTGGCCTGCGTTGTGCAGGAGGTCAGACTAGATGTCATAATGGTCCTTTCTGACCTTAAAGTCTATGATTCTATTCCTCAAAACCCCTGAAAAAAAGAGTCCTATTATCCCCATGTTAGAGATGAGGAAAACTGAGGGTTTAGTCCTGATTTACCAAAAAAGGAGTACATCATTACACTACATACACATCTTAAAATGTTTGAGAACTATCAAGCATTGGTACAGCTGCCCTGCTGTAAGCTCGCTAGTGTAGACACAGCCTAACACTTGCCCCAAAAGGGGTAACAATATATTTACTATGTCCTCTGGTACCTAGGGAATTTGAAAGATGATGCTACCTGTTTTCCACTAGGTGGTGGTATATAGCATTCTTTAGCTACAAATCAATTCACCTATGGCCTTGTCCGTCTCTTTAATCTGGTAATTCCTATGTTCCTGGATCACACCTCAGGTCCATCTACTCCAGTATTGGGTCTCCACCAGCAGTCCGTGCAAGAAGCTTCAGAGGAATAAGCAAAAAGCCCACTGATGGTAAGTTATCAAGTAACCTCAGTGCAGGACTGGTTTTAAATTTCTACTTTCTTTACCCTATCTACTATTAATATAGAATGAGGAGTACTTGTGGCACCTTAGAGACTAACAAATTTATTTTAGTCTCTAAGGTGCCACAAGTACTCCTCATTCTTTTTGCTGATACAGACTAACACGGCTACCACTCTGAAACCTATTAATATAGATGTTCTCATTATCCATATACATATTGTAGCAGGGTGGTTACCCCACTCCTGCCTGAGGGGTTTAAAACAGCCCTGGCAGAGGGCTGGGGCAAAGGGAAAAGCTACTGGGCTGATTGGGGAAGTAGCCACAGCTGGCCTGTATAAAAAGGCTGGGAGCCAGGAGCTCAGCAGTCTCTCTCTGAGTGCAGAGAGAGAGAGAAGGGCCTGGTTGCAGCAAGCTAGGGATAGCGTACCTGAGTGGAGCAGGGCTGGGGACAGGCTGAGGAGCTGGGAAGCTCTAGCCTGCATAGCCCC
Organism: Trachemys scripta elegans; assembly: GCF_013100865.1. Classification (NCBI taxonomy): domain Eukaryota; kingdom Metazoa; phylum Chordata; order Testudines; family Emydidae; genus Trachemys; species Trachemys scripta. Next base: position 146,509,175 of record NC_048299.1, read on the forward strand.
AGGCTGCGGCCCTGCGGAAGGCCAAAGGGTACTGAGGGTTGCAGAGAGCAGCCCAGGGCTAGGCCAAGGCAGCAGGTCCAAACCCTTTTTGCCAGTATGAGTGGCCTATACTGCAGTCTGCCCCAGGGAGCGGGGGCTAGTTGGTGACTGGCAGTGGCCTAATGCTGAGGCAAGGTGAGGATAGTGGGTGGGGGTTCCCCAGGGAGGGGAGACCTAGCATATGGGTACTGCCAGGGGCAGCACCCAGAGCAAAGGGCACCAGGGTCCTGGGAGGGACATGGGAGCTGAGAATGAGAGAACAAGTCGGATCACCGGCCTGCAGAGGGTGCTCCAGAGGCTGGCGAGCTAATTCCCTGGACGACCAGCAGGAGGCGCCGCAGGGGTGAGTCCGGACCCTCTAAACATATCTAATCCTTTAAAACCTGCTGAACTCTTGGCCACAGTAATATTTTGTGGATGTGAGTTCCAGAGATTAATTATTTAGTGCAAGTTGGGTTTTTAACCTTATTTTGACAACATATCACTCAAGATGGTGAGTTGAGCCTGAGCTACAAAATTGGGATCCAGAACAAACTTCTCCAAAGACTTTTGGAACTGAGATTTTTGGTTTGAACCTCTATAGGATCCAGACTTATCTACACTTTGAGAGTGTCCAGAGCTGGTATTTTGCTTTCAGCCTATATCTAATTTTAAAGGAACAGAAAATTATAGACTCTCCACCCAATTCAGTGTTTACCAGAGATTCATACCAAAGTAAGTATGACACATACATGCTGAACAGCTTGGCTTCCAAGCAGATGCTTGGGAATACAATCTGGCCTGGGACAATGCATCCAGTCTCTTCTCACTTATCCAGGACTTTGTGATTTCCAAGCAGATTTCATGGTTGTCACATAAATGACACAATTGGTCATGCAGATTTTTTTTTAAATGGACACAGAATACCAGAATTGCAATGCCATATCAAACCTGATGTCACTATTCTGATGCTTCACAGTAAGGTTCGAGAAACCCCACCTTAGAGAATAACCTGCTTGTGGGGGATTCTTCCTGACGTCCTTCGTACCCTGAAGTAATTGAGTGTTTTCTAATAGTGTCATTAGGGTTAGGATTATTTCCTTCTATTTTTTTTCCCATGTGGAGAAACAGATTTGTCCCAGAACGAAGTGATGCTTGAGTTTAAACTGGAAATGCTGCATAAACAATGGAGATGACTGCCAAAAATATCTCTGCCTTTAAATTTATGCCGGTAAGATACTTGCTGCATCACAAGGAAACCCTGACCTTACATAGCAGCGTCCTTACCAAGTGGCATGGAGAAACAAACAAAGTAATAGACTGACTTGCCTGGGAATGTACTACGAAATATTAAGTTCAGAATATCATGGCAATATTGCACTCCTTGGTTCCAGAGATGGGCAAAACCAGGCTGACTAAGGCCTTGTGGCTAGAGTATGCACCACATTAAAGAACCTGTTCAGTCTGGGTGTGGGTGCAGGGATCTGACCACACAGAGTTCACTGCAACGTCGGGGTTGTCAATCAAAATTTAATACGTGGCCTCAAAGAGTCAAAGGTGTTAACATGGCCCTGTAAGTCCATCATTAAACCCAGTTCAGGGTTTGGTATACAGAGACCGCAGCCTGCTTGCTGCCCTGTCAGACACGATTAACAACTTTTTAACCTTCTATTACAGATAGAGACCAAGTAGAACAAAACAGGTTAAAGCATTTGACTTGTAAAATATTAAGTAAGGTTTTTCATTTGAACCATATCCCACTTTCCCTTTAGCTGCAAAGTTTTTATAAGGAAAAATCCCCTTGTTTGCCAGTCTTTTAGATGGGAAGTGCTGTGCTTTTTGTGGAAAAAAGAAATTAGTTGAGATGGGCTGGAGCTGCCCATCTAAAAAACAGAGTCAGACTTTAACAAGAAGACAAAGAATAGCATAGATAGAAAGTTTTCAGAGTAGCAGCCCTGTTAGTCTGTATCCGCAAAAAGAACAGGAGTACTTGTGGCACCTTAGAGACTAACAAATTTATTAGAGCATAAACTTTCATGGACTACAGCCCACTTCTGCATCCGAAGAAGTGGGCTGTAGTCCACGAAAGCTTATGCTCAAATAAATTTGATAGTCTCTAAGGTGCCACAAGTACTCCTGTTCTTTTTATAGATAGAAAGTGCAGCTTCTGTCTCTGGCATGGACTCTCTTGCAACCTCTCTGCTGGGAAAACCACAGACACAGCATATGGTCTTATCAGCCACTCTGCAACCTGGCAAACTTTGGGCTTTCATGACATGGCTTTGAGCTGCCTTTTCCTGGTCACAGGCTTACAGCAGTATTGCAAAATGTACAGTTTTGGCCAGGCAGACTCTTACTTTGGTCCATTCATTTTTTGTCCTATGCTTCTCTTTTTTACCAGCCATAATTTTAACACAGTCCTTGACTTATATTAGTAGGCCTTCTTGTTTGGACTAATTCAGCTTTTTGATTCCTTTCGTGCCTTCCCCCATCAACATTCATTGTTATTAGCTATTGTGACACTTCATAAACTTATCCACTTTTCCACAATTGGGCTTACAAATGGTGTAAATGTGTAGGCCCAATTATTACAACCAGGCCCTACATGTTTAGGATCCAGTGATTCAGTTTAGGATTAAACAAAGACTGTGAATGGCTAGCCAAAACTACAAAAGCAGTTTCTCCTCCCTAGGTGTTCACACCTCAACTGCTAGAAGAGGGCCTCATCCTCCCTGATTGAACTAACCTTGTTATCTCTCAACTGATTCTTGCCTGCATATTTATACTTGCTTCTGGAAATTTCCACCACATGCGTCTGAAGTGGGTATTCACCCACGAAAGCTTATGCTCCAATACTTCTGTTAGTCTATAAGGTGCCACAGGACTCTTTGTCACTTTTTACAAGTACAGACTAACATGGCTACCCCTCTGATTCTGGCAAAAATTGACTAAAAATATATATGAATTGCTCAAATGCATTTTCTGATCATTCCTAGCTCTGTCTATGGTATTTATACTGCATATGAGAAGCATACTGAGTGGTTAGAACAAAGAGGTGGGAATCAGGGTGCTGAGATTCAGTTCCTTCCTGTGGAAGGTCCAACATCCGTGCTTGTGGTGTAATTTTCCAGGCTGGATGTCTCATACAGCCTGGTATCCTGTGCTGGTCAGGGTGGGACTCCAGGCACAAGAGCTTTTCTCATATTACTGCAATATTCCCACACGGTTCCCACCAAAACCATGATGTTACAATGGTGGTGTCCTACCAATCATTCGTGTTTGGATGGTGAACCCAAAGAGTTCTCCATTTTATCTTCCAAATCTGGGCTTGTGTCATCCACTGGAAGCAGGGAAGTTTTAGAAAAACAACATAGTTCATCTTCAGCTGGGGCCAGCTTTTCCAAAATTGGAATTATTTCATACGTCTCCATAGAGTCTGTGTTTTCTAAGATGTTCTCGCTTGGTTCTTCTAGTGACTTTTCAATGGTGGTTTCTGGAAGTTCTGCAGATTGGTCTCCTTCATCCTTTGGTTCCTGGTCGGTTTCCATACTGCTAGATATAGCTTCTTCTCCAACAGTATCTTCATCAACAACCTCTTCTTCAGCACTTTTTTCTTCTTCAACAGGTAGATCAGAACTAACAGCTAATTCATTTGTTTCTGCTTTCTCTTCTGAAGAGTCATTAACGTCACAGCTTACTTTGCTTTCACCTTCAGATGGGCTCTCTGTCTCTCTTTGGTCCAAACTATCTTTTATTCGGTGTTCTTCGTGAAGGTCATCTTTTTTGTTATCAAGTACCTGATTTCCACCCTCAGAGACTGAAGCAATAATAGTCCTCCTGCTCTTGTTCAGAAATAACGTTCTCTGGAGACAATGTTTCAGGTTTGCAATCTAAGTCACCATCTTTGTTCTCTGCCCTGACATCAGGACTTTTGACATGAGAGATTTCCTCACTTTCAGTTCTCCCTTCTTCAGGGTCAAGACATATATCCACTAAACCATTAACCTCCTTTTTGTCCTCCATGCAATCTATGTTGCTTAAAGGGGAATTTAGATCAGAATCTACATTTTCATGTTTGCCATTTAACAGTTTAACGTCAGTTGTCTTCAATAGCTCCTCTTTGACCTTATAGACAGCCTCAAGTTGTTGCCGATCGCTTACTCTCATTGTTTTTCGGGCCTTAAAGACTTTTTTCCCGGCTTGACAAAGCCCTGGCTGGGATGAGTTAGCTGGGAATTGGTCCTGCTTTGAGCAGGGGGTTGGACTAGATGACCTCTTGAGGTCCCTTCCAACTCTGATATTCTATGATCATTATAACTATATTAAAGGAATCTTGTTACAACCTTGTCACTGAACTTGGTCTGGGTTAGTAACCAGGCAGAAACCACACCAGGGTATAATAACTTGATTAGGACATGTAGTGGAACAGGGGGGAGGGATAGCTTAGTGGTTTGAGTGTTGACCTGCTAAACCCCAGGGTTATGAGTTCAATCCTTGAGGGGGGCCACTTAGGGATCTGGGGCAAAAATCAGTATTTGGTCCTGCTAGCAAAGGCAGGGGGTTGGACCTGATGACCTTTTGGGGGTCCCTTCCAGTTCTATGAGATAGATATTAATCAATTGCAGTGTAGACAAGGCCTAAAGCTCAGCATCCTCTCTTCATTCTGGTGCTAGGGGGAAGAGTTACAAGCAAGCTTACATCCTTGGGTAAGGTCTAAGGACCTAGGCCCAGATCTTCAAAGGTATGTAAGTTGCTAACTTCCACTGAAATGACAGTTAAGAGTCTCTGAGCCTATTTGATCCAAATAGCATGCTGATGAATGTATTGGACATGCATAAAGAGAAATAGATTAGATGTGTATGCATGAAGAAAATTGCAAAGGGGTGTTATGTCCCTCAATGTTTGCATGCTGACTAATTGCTATAATTGTACCTATAGCCTGTAGATGTGCTGCTATGATTGGGACACACAGAGGAGATCTCTAACTCTTCCCAGCTGTTTATGGTCCGGTGATTGAGTTACATGAATTGTTCACTGTCCTTTGCTATAGTTTTATAACATGGGCTTCTATTTTCCAATAATCATAGCATATTAGTTTGCATTTATATTACACAGCAGTGAGAGGGGGAAATTGGGGCCATCAAAGCTCCACTTCCTGTCATAGTGCCGGAGGGTCTTTAATATTCAGACAGGAACTCAGTTTTCAAGGTCTTACCTAAAAAAATTGCAACACAGTAAACCAACTATAAGGCAGCTAATCTATCTAGGAAGAACAAAGATGAGTCTGGTGGGACTTAAACATATAGTTCCAAGGAGTCTAGCTATGTCCATCTAATGCTTAGAGCACTAAACAGCCACTCTAGCCCCTTGCTTTTGGGGCTATCCTCCTAATCCCTGGCTTTCCTTATTTGCTAAATATAAACCTGACCTACAAATTCAATAGGACCCTTTGGATCCAATTCTGCTACCTTCCTCCATAATTGAGGATGGCAAAACTACATGCTTTATTCATAAATCCAAATTCTTTATCCTTCCCACCCTACATTCAAATAATAAAGGAAATAATAAAGCTTTCTTTGCCAGCAATTTCCAAGCACAAGAAGCCAATATGGGAAATTTGAAAATCTGCATCAATAAGTACATGCAATCAATCTTTCCGTTAGAAGCAACTGCCACCTGCAAAACTGCCTCACTCTCAATCAATCAATCTTGCATTTCTAAAATGCCTCTTATACCATGGCTCCACACTAACCTACTGTAACAAGCGAACTCCTTCAGCCTTTTAAAAGCTGCATTTCTAAAGAAGTAACATAGGCTTGAGTTAAAGCTGGGCATTCTATGACATGAAGGGTCACATTCTATAGCAGGGCACATAATGAGTGTGTGGACACACACATGCATAGATGCATCATGACTTATCCTTACTATACAGTGTCTCCATCTGGTACAACTGAAAGCCATTTATGGGCTTAACAAAGGGAGTGACCCAGTGAATGTGGAACTAAATGATGCACTAGCCCTCAAGAGGCCTTGTCAGAGCAAAGATTTTAAAATCAGCTCTTTATGTGGGGCAGTAGGAGTTAGACTGGTAAACAGCTCAGTGTATGACCTCTGTACCAACTGTAAGGGTCAAGGCAGAGGGCTGCAAGATCAACACAGAATTGCAGGTCTGGGTGCAGTGATGTAATGGATTCAGAGTTAGTTCCTCTGGCCTAAGGAGCATAGAGTCTTTCCTAGTGATTTGGATTCCTGTAATAGCAACAAGACACCTGAATCAAATAAGCAAGGGTGAAGCTTCAAGAGAAAGCTCAGAATCAGTTAGGACAGGGTTGAAGATCACTAGAGACAGTAGATCACCCACCGTAAATTTATCAGATTGCACTTCATCGCAATTTGATTGCAGGAGGACAAGCTATTGACTTCACACAATACAGAAAGGACAGTGGAATAAGCCAGGGTTTCAAAAACTAGCTGCATCTCAGCATGTTGAGCTGAGTACTATATACTTTAAAGGACAAAAAGTAAATCATTACCATAATCTACAGCATCAAACCTAATCAGAAAGATATAATAAGTAGGACACTTAAATATAATCAACCTAGCTGTGGCAATCGGCAAAGCACGGTAGGGCTGACAAAGTGCAGCGCCTACTATCGACAACCCAAGGGTTTGAAAATGACAACTGAGGCCCCCCAAAAAATATGGGATTAACTTGTGGAGCTGCAGCTTTAACATAAACATCAACTACGATGTGACTTGCAATAAATTACAGGTATTGACAGCTGAGAGTTGTGTGTCCTGCTACCATGTGCGTCTCTGATCCAGCAACCACTTAACATGTGAGTGGTGCCAGCAACATAGGGCTCAAAGAACATATATTCTCTCAATATCCCTTTAAGATAGGTAATATTTTGCAGGTCGGGAAACTAAGGCATAGTCAAATTAAGCATCATTGGCAGAGCTGGGGACAGAACCCAGGATTCTGACTCCTTGTTTTCTGCTTTAACAAGATAGCTTCTCCTTGTCTATTGTATTGCAACTAATTACTGCCATCTACATAAGATATTTATAGAGTGGCAGTTACAACAGTATCGAGGTTCCAGTTTTTCTTTTAAAACTTATGTTCAAAGACTAGAAATACAAATAGATTTTGTATTACAGCAATACAGTAGCTGTAGGCCCCACCTGAAATCAGAGCCCTATTGTGCTAGGCACCAGACATATGTACAACAAGAGCTAGTTCCTGTTCTGAAGATCTTATAATGGACAAGTCAGACAAACGGTGGGAGGAGAAACAGAAGCTCAGAGAAGTTTGGATTTAAATGTTGCTGATGTTTTGAGTAAATACTTTGCCCAGGTTTTTTTTAAAATAGTATTTATGTACTTGTCAGTGCAGAATGCTCAGAAGGTGGGGTATTTTTCAGCACTTAGGAAAACTATTGTACAATGACTGGAGGCTGAAATGCCAAGGGTGAAAAGGGTTGATTATGTTCCACAGGAGGGTAGAAACCATGAGTCTCAACTCTACCAGTGACAGGGAGACAGAAGGAATCTAAATAGAGATATCATAGGTGGAGGAAAAGCAAACGGTCTGAGTTCCTTGTACAGTTTACAACCATGCAAACAAACCCTGCGAAACCTGTTATAAAAATGACAAAACATTCCCTAAGGGGTGTGGATAGGTGTGCCCCACAAAATGGCTCAAAAGGTGCGAGTATCACCCTAACTTACACTCCTTTTGGGATGTTATCTTCCAAAATGTCCCTAAAAGGTGCGTACATGCATCATGCAATGTCCCCTACAGTGTGTATGTGAACTTCCCACAAAACATCCCTTTGTTTATTGCACACAGAGAAATGTTTCATCAAACACCCTGGCCAGGGACTTGCACCTTTCTCCCAGCACTCAGACCTCTGCACAGGGGATGTGACTGATGCAACAAAACCAGGGCAGTGACAGTCCAAGCTATAATGCACCCAGGGCAGGGGCTGGCTGGGGAAGCAGGGGTGGGAGCAGGGGAAGAATGAGGGGTGGAAGGGACAGAAGGAGTGGGGGAAAACAGACTGGGGAGCAGAAGAGGAATGAGGGGGAAAGATAGCAGGGGAGGGAGGAGGAATGGGGCAGAGAGGGAAGGGGAGCAGGGGCAAGGGATGGAGAAGAGTAGGTGGGAGCAAGGTCCAGTGGAGCAGCAGAAGGGACAAAGGTGGAGAGAGGCAGAATGGGGGGGAGGAGGCGGGGGGGACAGAGGGGGACGGAAGAGCCCTTTGGGGGGAGCAGACGGGGAAGCAGACTGGGGGGAAGGGGGTCATGGGCTGGGAAGGGAGGGGGAGCAATGGGAGGCACGGGATGGATGGGGGTGAAGGGGGGCGGTGCACACATGGGACCAGGGGAAATGGGAGGCGAAAGAGGGGGCAGCAGAGCGACAACCCCCGCTCCGCGGAGGGCCCAGGACATGGGGGGGGGGGGGGGGGAGGGGGGGGTCGCCTTTTGGGGGGGGGCGGGGCCGCCCCTCCCCTCCCCTCCCCTCCCGCGTGCCCGGGCCGGCCCCGCCGCTGCTGTTGCTGCCTCCGCAGTCGCCGCCGCCGAGAGCGCGGAGCCGGAGCCCCCCAGCGCCATTTCCAGCCACCCCAGGGCTGCCATGGCAGGTGAGAGGAAACGAACCGGGCCACCCCCCCCCCCCCCCCTATCCCCCCGCAGCCCCCCCCCCCGCCCCCCCCCCCCCGGGCTTTCCCTCCCCCCCCCCCCCCCTTGCGGGTGTATCCCCAGCCCCCGGGGGTAACCCACCAGCACCCAGCCCTGCCTCTAACCCCCCTCCCCTGCGACCCCATCATCCCCATCCCTTCCCTGCGGCTGGTTAGTCAGCTCGCATCTTCTGCCTGCCTGGCACTGCCCCCCCCCGGCTGCCTGGCACTGCCCCCCTCCCCTGCTAACGTCCTGCTCCATCTTGTGTGATATTGACCCACCTTCCTCCTTCCCTATCCCCCGCTTTGTATTAATCCTCTGCCTGGGGATAATCCCCCCCCACCACTTCCATAGCCAATGATCCCTATTCCCCTTCCACCCCCCATTGCCACCCTCTCCCTGCTTTTAGCATCACCCCCCTGCACCTTGCTGTGTGTGTCTGGGGGGTGACCCGCTCCTCAGGTCTGGTATAAACTCCCCCCACCCACCTCTTCCTGGTGCTCAGTGTCATCTCTCTTCCATGCTCCTGCTAGGTGATCACTCCTCCATGTTCTGTCTGGGAGCTGGGGTCCCCATTTGGCATGTTTAGCTGCAGCTTCCCTTCCCTAGCCTGTACCAGTAGGGCAGAGCAAGCTAATTGCATCAGGAATAGCATGGCCTGGGCTGTCATGCTGGCTGTCTGTGCGGGTATGGCAGTAGGTAGATGGGAAGAGGATCCCTTTATCTTGCAAAAGGAAATAAATTAAAAAAAAAAAAAAAAAAGGCCGAAAAGGGTTTTTTTTTTTTTTTTTTTTTTTTTAATGTGGCATGTTTGTTTTTTTCTCTTCCACTTATATCCTCATCTTTATTTGCAACCAAGTGGGTGGCGGGGGTAAGCTTGTAAACCAGTGAAGTATTCAGGTTAATTCTCACATGGCTCTGAAGGGGTGGGCTGTTTTTTTTTTCCCCTTGTCTGATCCCTCTCTCGTGATATGCTTGTGGGTTTATTTGGAACAGATAAAAGGATACATTTGTTCTGTGACTTTTACCTGTGAGCCCCATGTTCCTCACATTCCCTCCTATGCGTGTCTTGTGTACGCATTTTCTTTATCTTAAAATATTTTTATTGGAAATGAGCGACATAGATAAAATCAAATTCCACCATCAAAGTTTGGTCCTAGCTTGCAGTTACATTTAACTTTCTAAAAGGTAAGTCGGGTAGGCAACCTATGGCACGTGTGCCGAAGGCAGCACGTGAGCTGATTTTCAGTGGCACTCACACTGCCCAGGTCCTGGACACCGGTCCGGGAGGTTCTGCATTTTAATTTAATTTTAAATGAAGCTTCTTAAACATTTTAAAAACCTTATTTACTTTACATACAATAGTTTAGTTATATATTATAGACTTATAGAAAGAAACCTTCTAAAAGCGTTAAAATGTATGACTGGCACGTGAAACCTTAAATTAGAGTGAATAAATGAAGGCTCAGCACATCACTTCTGAAAGGTTGCCGACCCCTGAGGTAAGTAGAGCAGTTAATGCCCAGCATTGTGTATGCAAGTAGCATAGCTTTCTATGCGTATGTGATTATTTTTTCTCTAAAAGATAAAATACAGAGACAGAGAAAGGAGGATTCACTTTTATTCCCATCCTTTCATTTTGAAACAACCATTGTTGTAGCCTAGTCGGAGAAGATAAACTCTTAACACAGGCTTGGATCTGCTTTTAAGGGTGGTTCTTTAGGCACCAGAAGTTAGCAGCCTGAAGGGGAATCACAAACCTTGCAAGTTCTGGCAGAAAGGGGAAGTCCCTAGATTAGTGTAAAACAAGGTAATGAATGATCTGATGCATTTCTTCCCTTTTCACTTTTGCCACACATGGTCTTAACATGAGTTAGCAAGTTGAGATGAACCTTAGGCTCCCTCCTGAAGTTTGCATCAGCCTGCTAATATGTGGGGAGGGGAAAAAACTACAAACTGCCCTGTGTTCATTAGTCTTTTACCATGTGTTAACTAATGTGTGATAATAGAACATCTTTTTTTCCCCCTAGTGAGTTTTCGTGGGAGTTACAAGAGTATTGTCTAAGCTCTAAGGGAAAGGCACAGGGTTTGTACCTACCATTCTCTCCAGCAGTGACTTGGCCAGCTGCTTGCTGCCTTTTTTTGCAATAAAGAACCATGTCCTCATCTTGCATTTACTTTTGATCCAAAGGTGAGTTTGGGAGGCAAAAAGGAAATATACCAAGCGCGATAGCAACCCCTACAGTTTTCTAGGTAGTAGTAGGACATGGTGAAGGAGCAACAAGAAAAGAGTCCTTTCTGAGACGGGGGTGCGAGGATATAGATATTTTTAAAATATGCCTTGTTGAGTGTTTTTCTTATTGTCTGTCTTAATAGCATTAGCACTGAAATACTCCTGCTTTGAAGTTAACACACAATTGAATTCACAGGGAAGAATAAAGGTCAGAGCTTTGCTATTAGTGTTGTTTGGATGGAGACATTTTTCTGCATGTGTAGCTTAGTAAGGGCAGCAGCAGTTGAATTTTTTTCCCTAACAGAAAATGCTAAAAATGTGGGGGACCCCTCCTCCCCTGCGTGCGATCAAAAGATTGGGTAGAAAAGAACAATAGCTAGAGATGCTGCCGATTGTAGGGTTTCAATTTGTTAATGTTTTGTTTTCCATGTCAAAGGGTTATAATTAGAACAAGTCAGCTTGTCACTTTCTCTCCTTGGCTTTGCCTACATGGGAAAGTTTTGGTTCTCCCCCCCCCCCCCCCATCTAAACCAGTAATTGACATAGTCCTAGAAACCTCCATGTGGAGGCTCTTACTCTGGTATAAGAATAGCTTTCTTTGGTTTAGTTTGTCACTTGGGTTTAAATTAAACTGGTAAAACTTTTTTTTTAATAGTATGGATTCTTTGACAAATAGTGGATAACCTGCCATAATGATCTAATTTGAGACAGTATTAACTTTTTTTAGGCCTTATCTGCTCAGGGGAAATTGACTTGAATTACTGTTCCAGAATAGCTCCCTATGTGGACATCCTGTTTTAGAATAAAAGTCACTTTATTATTCTGGACTTTTATTCCAGAAGTGTCTACACAAGGAGATATTATGGAATAGTTTATTCTGCAATAGCTATTCTGGTCAATTTCCCTCATGTAGTCAAGATTCTTATTACTCTTTTCTGTAGCCAAGGCCTTAGAGATACTATGACTGAGGAGCCATTTTTTAAGGATAATTTTTTTTTTTCCAAACACATTTTTCTCATGCATTTCATTTTCAAGCTTGAGGCACTATGGAGAAGAATGTTCAAGACATTTTTAGGTATTCTAGGGCCTGCCATGTAAATTACATTGAGGGTATAGCACAAACCAGAATGCCATCTGACTGAGAGATGTGTTGGAACTGATTGGGGAAATTTGGGTAGTTAGCCTGAAGAATTTCCCTGTTTTATGTCCATACATATCTGAAACAGTTACTACCACCCGGTACTCACCTAACTATAGTTACTATGAAACACTATGTCAGTAATTAAAATATGTTTTATTTTTGCTTAGAATCTGCAGGAAGAGGAGACTGACAGTCGGGTTATGTAAGGGGATGTGCATCATGTTGTAGTGGAAGGTAGGAATAAATTAAATAATTGAAAACAAAATCTGTTTGCTGTGCTCTGTTGCATTAAAATGTTTTGCTTGTAAGCTTTCACTTATCCCTTTCTCCTCTAACCTGTAATACTGCTATTATTATTGTGGAGCATGTTTCCATTAGAAACCGTATTTTCTCGTGATTAGTAGTGTACTGATGGTAACTCTAGTCTGGAAGGTGGAAAAAAGTCTGGGGGTGGTCAGCTATTTTCAGATTATAAGAGGCAAAAAATGAAGTTTAGACTTCTAGGTTTTCTTCTACGTACCGACTGTTTCAAATACTGTAATTTATTAAGAACCTATCTTGACCTCTAGATATAAAACAAATATATAAAAACAAATTCACCACTTACTACAAAGAAGTGAATCCAAATTGACAACTCTCAGCTATGTTTGTTTAGCTTAACCCCCCCCCAAAAAAAAAAAAGCACACCTTGGAAAACGGATCAGGATTTTGAAATATCACTTTTTTTCCAACGTCTAGGTTTGTACTATAATTGCACTGTAACATAGTGGACTCACCACCTGACGCGCCCATTTGTGGCAGGGTGCAATGCTGTGACTTGTCCTTGTCTCCGGTATCTTTTTCAGGCAGTCCATCTCTCAATGGGTCTTCTGTTGCCCAGCCCTTCAGCCAAGTTGCAAAGTTCAGTGTCCTGATGTGGTAGCAGAAGGGTCCAACTGAAAAGTCACAAAACACCCCAATACAAGAGAGCCTTTTGCTCCCATCTTGGGCTATTCCTGAGCCTGCCTTTTGGCTCAATATTCCTTCCATTGGGCTTGCATGCCTCAGAGGCTGGTAGGGGAACCCAGGCCCACCCTCTGCTCTGCCTGGGGACCCTGTATAAAATAGCTAGGTCTGCCCCTTCAGACAGGCCGCTGTTTTCCTTTTCCACTTCAGATCTCCAAGCCCCCTTGTGCTGCTTTCTTGCAGTTTGTGCTTAATATAACTTTCCTTCAGGCTTCTCCCTAGATCCTCCCAGTTTCTTGTTTCTCTGCTAAACTAGCTACCCTTCCCTCTGTCTTGGGCTCCACTGAAGTGCTTTTACTGCCATACTTCAGGGCCTTCCTATCCGTGTGTCTAAGAAAGCTGTGCTAATTGACTCAGGAGGGAGTGAAGTCCAGTCCAGCCTTTTGCCCTTTAATAATGGGGAGTTTTCAGAGGTTCTTAACCTCTCCACTTCAGGCAGTGAGGCACATGGTTATCCATTCTCAAAATCATGTTAATATTAAGATTGAGACAATTTAAACACAAAGCAATTCTGTTAGTGTTGAGGACATGCACTATATGCCCTTAGTATATAGATGATGTTAGGTACAACCATAATAATCCGGATCTGATCTTGTGTGTGGTAGAGGACATTATATCCTTCTCCTTCTGTACAAGTGGCGTTTTGATCCAATGCTTGTGACGTCGAAGTGCCGGAGAAAATGAGCTCTCTGAATGATTCCAGGGTTTTTAAAAGGGCACAGAGGAAGAGTAGTTCTGTTAGAACTGCTTTTGAAAAGGTCTAAGCAGCAATACGACATTTAATTGTATTCTTGTATTAGACTTCTAGGTTTTATGTTGGTTAAAACTAATGGCTGAAATAAGGTTTCTTGAGTGCAATTACTAATCATTTTAGATGTAAAGGAATGTTTGCTTCTTATCTGCCTTGTGATTAAGGGGATTGAGGTCTGATTTCAGTAACCTCCTGTTAACATGAACAATATGGTTGTTTTTAGATTAAAATGGCTCAAAGTATATAGAGTCAAATGGGTATAAATACTGAAGGAAAAGTTGGTTGATTTTTTTTTTCTTCTTCCCTGATGGTGTTTTAAATCTAACACTGCACATAGGGCTGGTTTGGAATGTTCTGGGCATCCCTGAAATTTATTAGTTGCATATATTTGTAAGTCAGCTACCTTATTGCGTGAGTCATTTTAAGTGGACTGGATAAAACATTTTGAGAATGTATTGTAGAGAGCAATTCTGTATTGTCAGGTGAATGAGCAAGTTGACTTAGTAGGTCTCCTCCATATCTAATTTTTGATTCTGTATACTTGCACTCCTAAGTACATGTAATAGATTCTTATGCCTACATGCATTTTAGTAAGCTTGAGCCCCATTAGTACTTTAAAATGCACTAGCACATTTTCATTGTGGCTACTCCGGTTTGCTTGTCATCTCTTGATATCTCATTAGACTTGTTGGCAATGTCCCCCCACGCAAATGTCTTCAGTGTGGTTTCAACTCTTATCAGGGTGCTTGCTCTTGCTGTGATCAGCTGTAAAATTTAAAAGGAGGTTGGAGTGGGGAGAGAGAACTTTTAGTCTTTGTGCACATGCCGGAACCCTAACGTAAACAGGCTGCTGCTGGTATTTGAAGCACTATGCCCACTAGAGCGGAGTTAGATGATGCGGCCGTTAATATGCTGGTGGCCTATCTACGCCAGGGCTATCAACGTTGCTAACGCCAGTGTAGCTGAACTGGTATTAGCCATGATGGGAAATCTTTGAAAGGAGCTTTGGGTCAAGTAGGTGTGGCCTGAAGTTACGCTTGCAGAGTACTATAGATGTAAACTGAACCCACTTTTGAGACACATCTGTGATCATGGCTCTTATTTGGCTACCATAGTATCATTGTTTTTTAGTGGTCTTTTTGGTGTCACTAGTTTAGCATTATCAGTTAGAATACTATACTGTGCCTTTAAGTATACATTTCAAAGTTTTTTCTATTTTGTGGTGCTGATTGAATTTAAGCTTTAAAAAATAATCTTACAATATTCATGAGCATATAAATGCTTTCCAAAAAAAGCCCCAAACCTACAACCTTGATAGCTTGTCATGGCTTTGTCACTTGTCATTCTATGAAATTATTACTAGCTTGTAATTCGGAATAAAATGCTGCATTACAAAAATAGCAACTCTCTCTTGTTTCTCTGGCAAATGTTAAATAAAATTAAAATGCCATGAAGTCAAATAGCAGTTGAGAGCTGACTGCATTGTGATAGGATTTGAACATGCTGTGGCTTTTACCTTTCTTGTGGGAAGGGATGCCTGCTTTGTGTTATCTGAGTCTTGGAATCCCTATTGTGTTAAGTTACAAAGGATAAATGAGGCCGAAATCGAGAAACTGGTCCTTTGTATGGAGATTCCAGTATCTGCTTCTGTCCTATTTAACAAAGGCAACATGCTTGCCTGTGCAGACCATTTCAGATGGTGGGATGGGACAAAGACTTTCTGATACTGCACCCAAGCTCTGCCTGCAGTTCCCAGACCATTTGACTACTAGTCTCTTGTAATGCCTTTTAGACCAAGGGAATCCTAGTTATTTGATGAGACTATAAGGTTGTGGCAAATTTTTTTTGAAGCCAGAATGAGTTATTTTTGGTAGGCAAGCTGTATGTCCCTCATTCAAGGACCAGCTGATTAGTCATTCTTTAAACAACCAGCACTTCAGATGAGAGGCTGAAAAGGCAGGTTTCTTTGTGAGAAGTGCATGAAGGGGAACTGAAGGAGGAATTCATAAGGAAGCAGGCTGGGCAAATACTCCATTACTTCTGCTGTTTGGTGACATTTACAAGGAAATTGAAGCTGGAGGTCACTTTTCATTCTCGCTTAGGTTAGATGTTCTGGACAGTTGAAATACATGCAGAATTAAGTACGTGTCAGCAGTTTAACCAGAGAGGCATTGTGATCTAGTAGGGTAAATGCAAGACTGGGAGCTCATGAATCTTAATACTATCTCTGAAGCCATATGCATACTAGGTAAAGGCATCATCTTTTGAAGTGTTTTAACTGATATGATGTAGAGCCCTCCCCCGCTTTGCCCTGAGTTTGGACAGGATCGCTCCTTTTTAAAAACATGTTGGGATTAACCATCAGCACCTAATGGCATGGACTAGCAGCTTGGTCTAGCTCTCACTACAGTCATTGAAAGACTCCTATTGACTTCAATAGCAGTTAGATCAAGCTCTGAAGATGTGTGACGATGAGTTAGTCACAACTTCTGTGCCCCTTTTCCACATCTTTAAATGGAGACAATGTTTGTCTACTGCACAGTGTTAATTATCTTCACACTAATTGTTTATAAATTATATATATACTATATGATCATGCTGGTAGTATTATAAATTCAGGCTACCGGACAGTGGTTTTACTAACCTGATATTTACCACGAATATGTTAATCTTATTAGTTTACTTACTCCAATTTACTCTTGGAATTTTATACATTTAAAAAATTTAACAGATGCAGGTGGAGGGACATCTTTTATTTTTCCAATTATTTTGGGGTTTGTGTTTTACTGTAGAGCCAGTCACAAATGTATTTGACTATTTAATCGAGCTAGCCCAAGTTTCATTTTTTTTTAAATCAAGAAGCTGGAAAACTTGTGCAATAATGAGGAACTTGACTTGGTATAGCCCATTACCTAGCAAAATGGGGTCCTAGTTCATGATTAGAGCTTCTAGATGCTCAGTAATCTTCTCACAGCTGTGTTGGCTGACTTTGATGTTTGCAAATCCTTGGATGAAAGGCAATATAGAAGCAACATACTAGTCTCCCTCTGTAAAACCTGGGTCATGGTATTTCCAACATACTGGCATATTTCCATTGTCTTTTGTAAAATCCATCCCAGTTTTGATTGTATAGATCTCTAAGGGAGAAGATGGGGGAGAGTCAGCATGATCTCTTGAGTTGGTAGCTGATACTACTCTTGACAGAGAATTTCTCTATGATGCCTCTTCTACTCTAGGAAACACTACAGTCACTGGCAACAGATTTCAGCAGTGGGTTCCTCTGGGTATGTCTGCATTGAATTAGACTCCTGTTGCTGGCTCGGATTACAGTGCTGTTTAATTGCTGTGTAGACCTTTGAGCTTGGGCTGGGGCCTGGGCTCTAGGACCATCCCACCTTGCAGGGTCCTAGAGCCCAGGCTCCAGCTGAAACGTCTACTTTGCAATTAAACAGTCCCTTGGCCCCAGCCCCGTGAATCCGAATCTGCTGGTCTGGTCCGGGCCAGCCGTGGGTTTTTAATTGCAGAGTAGTCATATCCTCTGAATCTATTCTGACAATGGTTTAGTTGGAAAGGACAAAGCATGGGAGGACAAAACAATTTTCAGCACCATTACCGAAAGCGTCATTAAGGCCATATCTACATTAAAGGCCATGTCAGTGTGGTTATGTCAGCCTAACTACACTGGCGTAGCCCCCTCATGTAGATGCCGCATAGGCAGATAGAAGGAGTAGTTCTGCTGTTATAGTAATACCACTTCTCCGAACCACATTTAGCTATTCCTAGATTCCAAGACCAGAACCAACCATTGTGATCATTTAGTCTGACCTAGTATAACACACGTGAGAGAACTTCCCCAAAATAATTCCTAGAGTATATCTTTTAGAAAAACATCCCATCTAGATTTAAAAATTTCCAGAGATGGAGAATCCATCACAACCTTGGTAAATTGTTCCAATGGTTAATTACCCTCTGTTCAAAATTGACACCTTATTTCCAGTCAGAATTTGTCTAGCTTCAGCTTCCAGCTATTAGCTCATACTTCTAGCAGATATAGCAATGCCAATGTAAATTGTAAGTGTTGACCAGGCCTGGGACTCAGTTAAAACAAGCAATACTAGCAATTAAACAATTTTAAACATAATTTCAGGGGAACTTATTGATGATTGTCAGGGTTTGTTTCCTACTGTTAGATGAGCATAAGATCATAGACTTGTCTGAATCCTTGGACTTTCGCTATTTTCAGCAAGATCTTTTGGACATATGTTAGCTCAACTTCTGCACACCAGTTAACAAATGCTTTCATAGGCTATTCAGTACTTTCTGAATATGCTCAGTCTTTGTCCTTAGAACAATGCATCCAGTATATTAAGTATAATTACCATTTTTATTCTGTAAGCTGTTGAGACAACCAATGCCTTGTTGAATGGCAGGTAATAGATTGGTTGTGGAGACACCACAGTGTGTGGGTATCGTTAAAAAGAGGATATCTACACTGATCTCGTCTTGCCTTAATTATTCAAATAGGAAGTTGTCTATTGAAGGAAGAATATATAAGAAAGGGGTTTTACTCCAAATAGTAAACAACAGGGAGAGTTACTGCATTTAAGAAAAGGTTCAGGGCATATGGACATTAAGTAATGCCAACTAAGTGAGGTTAACACTTCATTGTGTTATGCATATAACTCTAGTTACTAAAATGTGCCAAACCAAATTATGTACAGAAGCATCATAAAAGCCTTTTAACTTTAATACATGGTAAAAGAATAAATTGCTAGCCTGTCAAAAGGTTACAAAAGACAGAAAATTTATTCATTTAACCAATTTAAATACATGGCCTAAAATAAGGTCTTAAAAGGGTAGTCTTGTTGTAAGGATAAACTTTGTTTCAAGGTTTTACTCAAGATGGTAAAAATATCTTTGTAGCTGTTTGAACCACTGTTGACCTATTCTAATTTTCCTTTGTGACATTCCTTGATGACCAACATAGAAATGAAACATTTCCATTTCTATTATCTTCTCATTTACATTGGTTGGTGAATTGGTAAAAAATATATATATATATATATAAAATTCTCAGTCCATGTTGGACTTAAATGTGTTCTAAATCTTTTCTTACTTAAAGACTTCTATACTGAGGAAAAATTTCAAACCCATGGTGGTAAATCGCACCTTGCTGTACCAATGTTAATCATTTTACTTGCTGTATAGACTATCAGTTGTGTTTAAGCAAGGTCTTGTTACTGCCCATCTCCTTTTCCTATTTGTTTCTCCAGTGAAGTAGCAATGCTAAATTTGTAACGTTGCATTAATTTCCAAAGCAGCAAACTGGCTTCACAAACAGAATGGTGAGGAGGTGAAACTGGATGATTGAATAATACCTTTTATCTAAACATATCTCAAACAATAGCAAGGGGAATAATGAGCAGGACTAGTTGAACACTTGCCAGTCTGTGTAAACAATCTTTTCAAACTTGTTCCGTGGTGAAAGTGATAGACTACTAGATAATTGCCATAATATGTTGAAATAAAGTGCAGCATTACATAAATCTTTCAGTGTATGGGCAAGAGTGAGGAGTGCTCAGATAATTTAAAAAGCATTAATAATAGGAGTTAATGTTTTGCTCTGGGATGAGAAACTATCTGGGGCTAGACCCATAAAGGGATTTAGATGCCTCACTGCCATTTAGCCACCTCAGTCCCCCAGTCAGCTGCCATCTATCTCTGTAGGTGCCTAAAGTCCCTAGCTCACAGCTAAGATCCTCAAACAAGACGTTGCCTTGCCTAGCCTATCTCACCTGCGGGGCTCCATCTAACAGGTGGTGTCAGGAACTGCCTACCAGAATGGGTGCTGCACAAAACACCACGAGGAAAAAATGGTGTTGCATTCCCCCTTTAGTCCAGTGGTTAGCATGCTCACCTAGGAGAAGAGAGCCAAGTGCTCCAATGCATATTTATTTATTTATACACAGGAACAGTTTCAACAGGAGAGCCTGAGAGAGCTGCCCAGCATGCACCTATAGCCCAGTGGTTACAGCATTCTCTTGAGTGGGGAGATCCAAGTTCAAGTCTCTGCTCCACACTCAGGTAGAGAATGGAACTGAACATGGGTCTTCCACATCCTTGTTGAGAACTCTAAATACTGGCCTAAAGGTTATAAAGATACTACCAACTCCTTTTTGTGAGAAAGGGCTAGACATCTAACTTCAGGAGAGGGTTCATGTTTCTGACTCCCAAACTTAGGCATCTACGACCTTTTGTAGATGGGGGAAGCGATAGCTCAGTGGTTTGAGCATTGGCCTGCTAAATCCAGGGTTGTGAGTTCAATGCTTGAGGGGGCCACTTAGGGATTGGAGGCAAAAAATCAGTACTTGGTCCTGCTAGTGAAGGCAGGGGGCTGTACTCAATGACCTTTCAAGGTCCCTTCCAGCTCTATGAGATAGGTATATCTCCATGTGTTTGTTTTTGAGAGTTAGGTCTTAGGGCACTTCCTGCTCATCTCAGTGGTTTTTGTGGCTCTATTCTTAGGTGCCTAACTTCCCCTATGCATTGTATAGGAAGCCTGGGCACTTAACTCAGGGTTGTAAGTCTCACGAGGCAGTAGGGCACCTAAAAGTTAGGTGTTAAAATGCTCAATCTAAGTCTCCTTTGCTGATCTAGCCCCTAAAAAAATAGTTAAGATACTCCATGTCCAGTTAGTGACCATAAATCACTGGGTTTGTCCTCATGATTAGTCACCAATAGTAAAACTAACTTGGGTAAATCCGGTTTCTTGTTCTGTTTTTAATGTTTTCTGGAGACTTTCCTTGTCGTATAACACAAGCTGCTTTTCTGGGATGAACCTGTGGAAAAGAGATTTATCAATATATTTATTGCAAAAAGTCATCTTCTGACATAACCATCCTCCTTTCTCTGCAATTGAGACAGTTTGAAATTAGCATGTTAATTTTAGCTTTTTAAATACTGTTTGCTTTCAGATTCTAATCTTGCTTTCAGAAACTCCAAGCAAGAACTGCCACTGGAATAAAACACACAAACAGACTAACAGTTTTTTGGGTTCTTTGAAAGCCATAGTTTAGTGCTGGAGGGCAAACTTGGTTTCTACTTGGACATCATTTTTAAAACAGGCCTGTGTGATCGTTTGGAAGAACATGCCAGTGCAATTTATGGTTGTTACCACCTCTTGGCAAAGGGGGTTTAGATTTTCAAAGCCCTTAATAAACATGAATTAATCCCTGTAAGAGGTCAGACTCACCCCTGCAGCGCCTCCTGCTGGTTACTCCAGGGAATCAGCTCAATCCAGCCTGGAGCACCCTCTGCAGGCTGGTGATCTGCCTTGTCCTCTACTGGCTCCCATGTCCCTCCTAGGACCCCAGTACCCCTTGCTCTGGGTGCTGCCCCCTGGCAGTACCCACACACACTGGGTCTCCCCTCCCAGGGGAACCCCCACCCACTAACCCCACCTCACCTCAGCTCAGTGTAAGGCAACTGCCAGTCATCATCTAGCCCCACACCTGGGGAAGACTGCAGTATCAGCCTACTCATCACTGGCAAGGAGGGTTTGGACCTGCTGCCTTGGCCTACACCTGGGTTGCCCTCTGCAACCCCCAGTACCCCTTGGCCTAATACTAGGCCACAGCCCGGGGCTTTCTAGGCTGGAGCTTCCCAGCTCCTCTACCTTTCCCCAGCCCTGCTCCAGTCAGGTACTCTGCTCTAGGTCCTTGCAGCCAGGCCCTGCTCTCTCTGAATGCAGAGAGGTGCTGGTTGGCCTCTAGCTCACAGCCTTTTTATATAGGGCCAGCTGAGGCCTGATTAGGGTGTGGCCCAGCTGCGGCTACCTTCCCAATCAGCCAACGTGGCTTTTCCCCCAGCGCCGCCTCTNACATCTGCTACCTTCCCAATCAGCCAACATAGCTTTTCCCCCAGCGCCCCCCCCCCCCCCCGCAGGGCAGGCTTTAACCCTTCCCAGGCAGGAGCGGGTGTCCACCCCACTATAATCCCTAATATACTAGAGGTTGTCAGTAAAGATGTGGCATTTCAGGTGTTAGTATGCATTCTGGTAGAACTGTCTGAGACCTTCAGTGTTCCTGTGGGAAGCTGTGAGACTTGCCTCGGCTCTGTGTCACTGGCCCAGTATATCAGTTTGTTTTGGTAGATTGCTGGCAGGTGCCCTCTGTAATGCATGCTCATCCTTGCAGACAGAATAGTGAGTATTGAATGGATAGCATTAGTGAAATAGAATTTATGCCACTAATTTCACTGGACTTTCCATATGCTCTTAAAATCTAAGCCCTTTTGAAATAGAAACTTTTATTATCCTTAGTACTGCTGATGACTTTCTGAATTGCTTCCTTCTTGGAATTTTTTCAGTTCCTGGTCCTTCCCTGTAATTGCTTGTAGTAGATGTCACAGTTGAAGGCAACTGTGCCTTGTACCCCTTCCATGGTTTAGCAAGGGCAGCCACTGTAGGTTCCCAGATCCCTAACTGTTACCTCTCTTGCACAGAGACTTTCCTGACTTGAGTTTTTCCAGGCTGCACAGTTCCCTGTCTACACTGAGTTCCCCAGCAAGCCAGGCCTCCTCTGCAGAGGAGGCTTTCTCTTTCTCTTCAGAGGCTATTGTTATTACCCTTAGCTACAAGCTACTTCACAGCTCTTTCAAGCGATCACATGCTTATAAACTTACTAGCAAAACTTCTTTTGTTTTTATGTACTTTTGTTAAGCCATGGATGCCTGTGTTGAATCCATCTACACTTCCTCGTAATGAAGTCAGTGGCAACACCAAACAGGAGATAAAGCAATGCAACTTCGTTTGACACCAGTATCTGTGAATAAAATGTTTATGAACAAAGGAAAATAAATATTTCTCAGAGTAGTGCAAGCATAAAAAACATAAGCAAACGCTGATGCACAAAAAATACAATAGTTTATACTAAGCTTACCAAGAGATCCAAGTAGATTGTTTGGGGCAATTGCTCTTCAACCTGGAGGGTCCTCTCACATTGGGATCTGCAGTGTTCAATCTTGTCACTTCTCTAGTTTGTGCCAGATCAAGTTGCCTTTATCCTTTGAAATGTCGAACAAAGAAAAAAAGAACTAGGCTGGAAAACATATTGGTTTTAGTTGTTTAAGGAGAGGAAAACTCAATTCAGGTCTATTTAAAAAATAACCCAAGTTACAGGATGTGTCCAAAAGTTGCTGCCTCCTTGAGGTGGCTATGGACAAACTCCTTTATCAAAGGCACTTGTATAGGAGCTGGGGTGCCTAGGTTCTCACTAGCCCGTTCATCCCCAAGCACACCCTCCCTCGCTATCACTCCTTTTCATCACTGGACTAGTCTGGCACTGGTAAGCCCCTTCGTTTTCAGTTTAAACTGATTTTTACCGAAAAAATCCCGGATTTTACAAAAAATATTCTTTTTTTTTTTTTTTTCTGATTTTCACCCTACTTTTGTATCATTCAAATATATAAAAATAAACTTCTTTTATTAGGAAAATACAACACATTGCATGTGATATATGTATTACAATAATACATTAGTCTGTGTGTATATGCAAAGAGGCCTGTGGAACTAAGGCTCTGTGTTAGTCTACAAGATACACGCAATAAACAAACAGACACGCACGCAAGCTCTGAAGTGCCTGCACATCTGAATGTACTGATGAATCTCATGCCCACCATGTACCCATTCAAGCTGTTAGCAGATAATGGTTTAAAGATCTGACGCATTAAAATGGGAAGAAAATGAAAATCAGTATCATAATACATTTCAGAACACAAGGAAGTATTTGAAAGTTTAAAAAAAAAAACAAAGAGGAGAAAAGGATGAAGTTGAATGTATGTGCTGCAAATGGTGTGGCCCAATTATTAAATGTAAATATTTATAGGCTAATAGTACTAAGTCTACAACAGTAAACTGCTTATTCAAATGAAAAGTTTTATTTGGGGATTAGAGATACTGTACATTGTTTCCTTAAACTCAGAGGAGAAATTGTGTTTTGAGTTCTGTTTTAGTTCTGTAGCAAACCACATTGAATTCTGTTCATCAAAGCATTAATATACTGAATACTTTTCTCTTGTCCTTCCATCCACCAAAATAAACCCTGATATTTATCCAGAAAAATTACTAATATGTTTTGCACTGATTTTCACCTGTTTTTGTTGTAGTAATAAATACTGATAATTTCCTGGGTAATTTTAAATAAAATAAAAACCAAAAATGAAGAGCCCTACTATAAGCAATAGTGCATTCTGCTAACTTCAGGATATTGTGACTCTCCGAATCATTAAAATGATATTGTGTGTTGCCTTATAGTGAAAGAAACAGATTTTTATATAGAAAGGTCATCAATAGTAGTTTTCCCCGCTAGTGATGGAACGTAGGTATTAGATCTTTAAAGGCTCTGTATGCTTTTTTCTTTTCTGTAGGTCATCTGAGTCAGCCTTCCCTTATCACCTCTGACTCTTCCTGATGCCAGAATAAAGTTTTCTAGATGTACTTCATCTCTAACCAGGGATTCTATCTTGATGAAATAATTTTGTGTTTTTTCTCCCCTTTCATCTCCTCCCGCTACACACTTTTTGTCTCCTCATTGTCTCCAAGGTTTGTGGTGGTTTCTCCACCACTGGAAATGGTAAAATCAAGATTGGATTTCCCCCCCCTACAATATGGGCTGTAGTTCAAACAGGAATTAATTCAGGGAAATACTATGGCCTGTATTATGCAGTAAGTCACGCTAGATCAGGGGCAGGCAAACTTTTTGGCCTGAGGGCCACATCGGATTTCGTAAATTGTGTGGAGGACTGGTTAGGGGAGGGGGTCGTGGCCTCCACCTCCTGTCTGCCCCCCGGGACTCCTTTCCCATCCAACACCCCCTGTTCCCTGTCCCCTGACCGCCCCCGGAACCCCTGCCCCCTGCCGTCCCATCCAACCCCCCTCCCTGACTGCCCCCCCAGGATCCCTGCCCCCATTCAACCCTCTGTTACCGCCCTGACCCCTATCTACACTCCTGCCCCCTGACCACCACCCCGAACTCCCCTGCCCTCTATCCAACCCCCCCTGCTCGCTGCCTCCTTACCATGCTGCCTGGAGCACCGGTGGCTGGCGTCGCTACAGCCGCGCCGCCTGGCTGGAGCCGGGCCATGCTGCTGCCACCACCGCGCAGCACAGAGACCAGGTCAGGCCGGGCTCTGCAGCTGCGCTGCCCCAGGAGCTCACAGCCCAGAGCATTGCGCCGGTGGCGGAGCAAATGAGCTGAGGCCACGGGGGACGGGGGACAGCGGGGGAGAGGCTGGGGCTAGCCTCCCAGGCCAGGAGCTCGGGGTCCGGGCAGGATGGTCCCATGGGCCGTAGTTTGCCCACCTCTGCGCAAGATGATCACAATGGTCCTTTTTGGCCTTATTATCTATGAAAATGTCTCTCTTCCTTTGCTCTGCTGGTACTCTTTTCCCAATGACAACCACCACTCTCAGTACTAGATGGCAAACACGGTCGCATTAACTCGTAGCACTGCCAGTTGCCCACGGTGAGACGTTGAGCCAGGTAGTACAGGGGGCTAAACCTTGCAGCATCCACTGTACTGGGTGTGCAGTTAGCTAAAAACTTCTACAGTGGGGTAAGAGCTAGATTGAGGAAAATGGATAACTGAAAGAACTGAGTACCTCACACTTGAAACCTAACAATTCCTTTACATAAAAATGAGCATACATTTGCTGACTATTCCTAGAAAAGCTTCCTTGAAATAATCTTAAAGGAATGTATAGTCACCAGATCAGAAGGGCATTACTCTACCAACTGCATTATTGGAAAGAAAGTGAGAAAGTGATAAATTTGAGATGGGCTTGTGGCCATGCTTTGAAGATTGATGGGACTATTTAATTTTAGATGAAAGTAGGTGTGTTAAGGTTACTGCAGCAGCTAGGGAGTATTTGAATAACTTTTGTACATATCACTTGCTTACTGAGTCCTGAAGGAGATAACAGTATTTGAAGTGAAGATTGAGCAGAGGCAGGCTTATGCACATATCTCCTTGCCCTAACGCCATTTCACCTTTGTGGCTAGATTATTCTGCTTGTTCAGTTAGCATTTAGTGCAGGAGCTTTTCCTAAGCATCTGTGCAAACAGCATGTGGAGTTCAAGAATGTATGAATTTGGAGTTGCTTTTGTTGGTATAAAAATAGAGAATAACTTCAGCTAAAAAACAGAATTCTGTCTAATTTTGTGCACAGCTTGCAATCATCTCACTGTGGAAGTCTAGTATAAATGTGGTTTACTAGACTGGCAAAAGCAGTTGTTTGCTGGTATAACTGCCTCTAAACTATGGCTTTTGCTGAGTGTCCTTAAAAATCACACCCTTAACCAATGTTACTATACTGGCAAATGTTTTAAGTGTAGACCTGGCCTAGGTTTCTTAAAGTGTGTCAGTAGCATCCTGTGATTTGTGGCATTGGGTTCTGCAGAGCAATCCCATAGAAGGAGTGTGGGTTTTTGAATGTCTGTGGCTAGCAGATCGCCCCCTGAGCGGAGTTAGCACCATTTGTGTGCTGTATCCTGTTGTGAAGCCTGACTATGAAGGGTCCAAGATACTGGCAGACATCAGGTATAGTCGGAGAGTACTTGGTCACCTTGCTTAATTTCAGATTTGATACTCAGCAGTAGGTATGTGGTCTGTTGCAATGCAAGTTGTTTCTTTGAGTTGTGGCTGTGCATGTTTTAGTGTGTGTGTGGCAGAAAGAAGTATTGACAATCCTCAGTAGCAAGAAACCCAGGTGCTCCCTAAAACTTGAATGTAATAGTTAAAGCTGACATTGGCATTGAAATTAACAACACCAAGTTAACCCTTATTGAACATTGAACCATATATTTACTATTGTGCCAATCCAAGTTTAGTTGTAAAGATAATCTCTGGCGGTTGATCCACCATTAAGAATGATTTGTGAATGTAAATGGAGGTCCAGTAAAGAGGTATGTGATCAGTGTCAAAGATTGCTGACCTAATAAAAAGAACAGTAGATCACTGGCTGCCATCTTACCGTATTTTGTGGGGGAACAGTTACATCTGTGCCAACAAAGCTCGTGGCCCTGTATATGGAAGGGAAACTTTTTTCAAATATTTGAAAGTGATCTCTCACACTTGGTCCTGAAAACCACAATGTATTCAATGTGCTTTCTTCTTGAATAATGAGCATATATTTAAAAATATAACTCCCTCTTGACTATTTTTTTTAACTGAGTATTTTATCCTTTGATTTTAATATGTAAAAACATACAGATGCAGGAAAAGTTCTAAGAAATGTTCCATAGTAATATGCCCTGTAATCAGATTTAGGATACAAATAAAAAGTCAGGCATTAACAGTACGCTTTCAAACCAGAAAATGAAATCCCAGTTATGTCACTATGATAGGATAGCAGTGGACATCCTTTCTGTTACAACGGAAAGACCTAGATTTTAACTAGTCGGGTTTTGTAAGGAGCAAACATGTAACAGTGCCAAGTATCCAGGATCGTGCATTGAAGTCAAATGGCAGGATTTCAGAACAATTTCACTAGTCAGATGTAGTTCTCTGTATGTCATTTACAAAGCATTAAATGTAGGAGCCCTAAGTGCTTTCATATTAAAGGGATGCATCTTAAATGCTTTTGTAAGCAAGATGATACTGGCATTCAAGGTCTTGTAGTAATTTCTCTGAATTTAGAATACATTTTACCACCGAAGGCTGTGCTTTACTGTACCTGCAGTTAAAATCTGAAATCTCTAAACATTTATAAATATGTCTGCAAGATAAAACTTGTTTGTTTTCAGCTCTTTAAATAGTAATGAGATTTAGGTCTATTTATTCTGTTAATATGTAATGCTACTTTCCTGTACAATTGCTTTGCTTGTCCTCTGGTTATTTTAGGAGTGCTTCAAAGGGAGGATGTTCATATATGGATATGCTATATAATTTGATGGTTGGAAGAAACTTCAAGCCTTCCATTGTGACCCTGTTTTGGGGAGAACACTGTTAAATTAGATGATTACCCTCCACAATAATTGATGCATGCTAGAGAGACGCATCTTGCCTTGATGAATCTGATGTGTTCCCTATATGATTTCCTTGCCAGGGGACCTACTACTTCATTGAAAAATCCTGCTCTAATAAGGGCAGCCTCAAGCATTTGAACATTAGCTAACAAATGTGGCACTTCTGTTCTTTTAAAACAGATTTTGAAGATAAGTTTTGTAATAGCATTGGAATCACTTTCTTATTCAGTCTTGTGTTACAAGATAACAGATGTATGAAAGATCAAAAAGAGTGATTTGATTGGGAAGAGTTGGCATGCATTGGGCCATGTTATCCTGCTTTCTTGGCATTCATGATCATGCAATTAATTGGCATTTCACACCTAAATAAAAGGCACATGCAAATGTATTGTCATGCCATACCTAAATAAAAAAGTAACAATTTTTCTGGGGAATGTGATAGATTAGGGAGGGGAGGAAAAAGATATTTGTCCTTACTCTTGAAATGTAGTGTTTGCAGGAACAATTATTGAGCAGTAGGCCCACATTGCTCATTGAACATGTGAAATGCAGCATATATAAACAGGATTCAGAGGAATCCAAGTTAGCAAACCTCTGCTTTTGAGTATGTAACATGGAGGTGTGTAAGTTAAATGCATGTTACCATAAGACAAGGCAAAGCTGGAGGAAAAGGTACCCAGGATTTGGAGCTATTCTGCTTTACTTGTAAATGAGGCAGGATTTTTTTTTTTTTAATTTTTTTTTACTTTAAGGAAGAGTTTGGTCAGAACTGTGAATACAGTGATCAGGTAAGGGGGTCTTGGTATAATCTATCTTAAGTTAGGGTGGGCGCTCAGTAAATTTCCAGATATTTTGACCCATATATGTCTAATAGCAGATATTGGTATCTGAATAGAATATTTTGCAATATTTGTTTATCCTTTGACTGAATGCCTCTGTTTTGTAAGTGGACAGAGAAACCAATGGCGTATGTGTGTGTTTTTGAACCCAGATTTTTAAGAGCTGAAAAACAAAGCAATAGTGCCATCTAGCTCTCTCCAATTTGTGAGCAGTACAAATGTTTGGCAATTTTAAAGCTGTTTTTTAACAGAAAGCCAACAAAACTTATTTTCTGGAGATGTTGAGTACCTGTTGCTCCGATTGACCACAGTTAAATCTGTGAATGCTCAGCACCTGAGACAAGGCTAATTGTTCCTATTTTACCTTTCTTTTAAAAAAAAAAATCCACTGAAAGAGAGGGTACACAATTCCTGTTCACACTGAAATCATTATAGAGAGAAGCTTTTACTTCTTGTTTACTAAGAAGGAATAGGAGAAAGCCAGTCTTTAGCCACCAACAGCTTTAGCAAAGGTAAGCATTCAGTGCAAAGCATGTTGTGTTCCAATACTTTGCCTTCATTTGTTGTAATGTTTGTTGACATTTGTGATTAAACTGGTTTATAAAACTAAGCTTCAGAACTTACATAATGTGGCTGCCTAGTTTGCAGTGTAGTTTCAGATAGAAATCCGAAGGTAGTATTTCAGGGTTCTATACTTGACATACTTGGTGACTTTCGGCTAGCCAGTTACTTGGGCTCAATTTCTCCATCTGTTAAAATGTATAATGCATACATGTCTTTGGAAAGGACTTACCTCTTTGGATTACATTTTTTTGTAGAAATGCAAAGTGTTAATATACATAGGACATTTAGTAAACTACAATAAAGAAACAATTTTAAAAGTATCTTTTAAAATTAGGACCTAATTTTATTTTCTGTTACAATTCTCCTGTTTTCAATCCTCCCCTCCCCATCATAGGCACTCAAACATCAAATTTTACTAACTAAATTTTGTGCTGTCAGATAAGATTTGAGTTCATTAGTTTTTTTATTAATTTAAGGTAATAGCTATAAAAATATTTTCATAGCAGTCACGCAGCATGTGTTCATGTCTCCCCCTTCCTTTGTATACTGTGTGAGTGTGTTCTCCACTGTTTTGTCCTACAAACCATGTAACTAACAGTATAATAACATCAATATTAACAATAGTTAATACTGGAAATGGGGGTAGGATGGGTGGGGAGTGCTCGATTATAGCTTTTATAAAATCAGGCATTTAAATAGTTGTCCTGCTCAATTTGAGGATTTTGACTGTGTTCCACTGGATTTTCTGCCTATAATATTCTAGCATGTATACAACAGTTTATCATGCCTAAACCACCTCCAGGCCATTGGTTTAATTTGATTTGTATGCATTATGCTATTACTCATAAAGCGACTTACTGTGCATTTACTTAAATTTTCTAGTTATGTCAGAGGCATGTAGTAACAGCTTGTGACCATGTGGTGTCTTCTTGTATTTTTAGCTGTTGTGTAATGTAAATAGTGATTCTGATTGGATAAAATAGTTATACAATATAACGAGCCCATCTAGATTATAAAAAACCTTCAGTATGTCTGCATTTTAGTAGAATGTTACTCACAGCCTTCAGTTCCTCTATGTAGAAAACGCAAGAAACTTTGGAGAGGACAGTTGGTTGAGAGGCTCTGTAGAGATTAGTACAGATTTCTGGAGGTAAGCTATTTTCTTTGAATTGAAGTTGTAAAAGGAAGAACTCATCTGCTTAAGTTTAGATATTAAATGTCCAGTTTATAATTAAGTAGACATAAAGAATATAAGATGTAAATGACTATAAACCATATGAAAAATTCTTCTGATTTTACAAACTAACATTCAAAACATGTCATTTGGATGTGAGGACTTTAACCAGTTTTATTTGCTTACTGTAGACAGATTTGTGACTGCTGTAAAGAGAACTAGGAAGAAATGCTTAAGCCATTCTTAATTTGTAAAGTCATATGTGGCAATATATTTGCCTACAGACTTAAATTTAAAAAAAATCCTTGAAATAAGAGAAAAAACCTGTGTGTGTGGAAATCATTCAGTTAAGAATGGAGTTTTTCAGTGTTTGAAAACGCTGAAGTGTTTATAGCAGGAAATTTGGGGAGGAAAATAATTGTTGCTGTTGGGTTTTCTTTGAACAATGTTGGATATTTAAGAACAATAAATGGAAGCTTCACATTTCTCAAATACTTTACAAAGCCAGTTTTTCCGACTAGAAAGGAAGCTGTTAATTATGTGGATAGTTGTTATCAGTCATGAGTTTTTTGTGTAAAGTACCTAACTAAAAGTAGATACTCACTCTTGGGTTGATTAGTCTCATGTTGACTTTAAGGTAATGTAGTTTTAGAAGGGGACCGAGAACTCTAGCTTTTGGAGTTCAGAGGAGTATTAAATATGCTCTTCCAACAAGGGGATTCTCTCTGATTTAAGCTAGAAATGATAATGAGACTGGGTTTATGGATAAAGATAGCTTATCCTATATTTCTGCATGGCAGTTTAATGTAAGGTTAAACAAATAATGTTTACTCTGCATGCTGTCAGGAGTCTTCATGAGCAGGTGAACAGGATTTAATAAACTGTAGTGTCTGAGGATATCAAAATTTTTCAATTCACAAATAATTATGCAACACATGAGGACCAAAAAGACCCCTTGGTGTCAATTACATGAATTTTTCTGGAGGAAAAATAGTGTATCCAGATTAAAACTGCCTTGAAATTTCAGAGGTTACTACTAATTCTTTGCACCAGAATAAAGTAAACGAATGTAATCATTCCTGGGCAAGGTATACACTGCTATGTGATACACATTTTAAAAAGTTACTTAGGTTCTGACATGAAGACCTAAACATTGATTGACAGTAGATAACATTTAAAAGCACAGTCATTTCAGTAATGACACATGCAACATAGAGGAGAAATAATATAATGTTTTAAAATTGACGTGATTTCTGCCAGAAATGGACATGTATTGCATTCATTTTAACATGTGTCTGGCTACATGGTACAGAGTAAGAACTCAAGATTGTGCTCTGTTTCATAATGAAAACTGCAAATGTAATGTGTTTCTCAAATTTGCTCTGGACATTATTCCCAGAATTCACTTCAAATTTTTTAATGCTGTTAAGCTAAAAAGCACAAAATCTGAAACACTGAACCCCTATTTTTTTTTATCACATTCCTTTTCAAATGTATTGTTTCAGCCTATATTGGAAGCATCCTACTCGTTCATTTTTTATTTGTATATAAACTTAGTATGTACTGTGCTCCACAGGAGATTAAACCAATCAAGGATGATGTAGCAAGAAGAATGATCACCAATAGGAAAAAATACAGGATCAGAGAAAAACCTAGGAAAATATAGGGGCAAGTGTGTCCAGAAAATACTGGTTATCTTTGTTCTCAGTATAAACAGTGTTATATACCTGAATGGCAAGTCTACACAGCAACATGCAAGAAAGTTAAGCCAAATTAATTGATGTTGTGAATTTAAAGTACATTAAAGCTGTGTGGACTCTCAGGCTGAGTTTAAAGGGAACCGAGTCCATATTACTTCTCACCATGAGAGTCCACACAATGTTTCAATATGCTTTCCGTTCCCACCTTCTTCAGTTAATTGAGCTTAATTTTCCTGAGCATCCCTGGATAGAATGCCCAAGCATCGCAGATAAATTATGAAGACATACTAGTTGCTGAAAGCCTGTGCAGTCACAGGGGTGTGATCGGTGAAGTCATACTGGTTTTAAAAAAAAGATCAGAGCCGAAAATGGTTGGGAACTTAAAAATTGGTCAGTAACAGACTATGAATTGCAGTGATCTTTGAACCTCATGATATTCTGAACAAAAAGAGCTCTGTCATATTGGTAGCTGTTTCCATTGCTTCACATTGACTCAGACATTCTAGGGTTGAGAGTGATGTTTGGGGTTATTCTGTTTGCTGGTTCTATGGGTGATTGTGTTGATTTTGTATGTGGGTTGTATTGTGCTGAAAGAGTTGTGTGGATTTGTGCTGGTGGCGAATGAAGGGTGTGTGCAGTAGTCAAGGCTATATGTATTTGGAATTATTGTGTAAGTTGGTTGTGGTGTTTGTGTGCGTGGTTGTATCTGGGAAGGGGTAGTTGTGTTGGGAGTTTTATGTTGATTTGTGTGGGTGGCAGAATGGCAGATGAGTGTGGCAGTTGAGCTGGTTAATCCAGCATCTATGCAAGTCTCCCTCGTACAACTAACAAAATTGTTGCATATAAATTAGTGGTAGAGTGAGGATGGGACCAATGGTCCATCTAGTCCAGCATCTTGTCTTCCGACAGTGGCTGGGCCCAGATGATTCAAAGGGAGGGAACAGAACAGCTCAATTTATTGAGTGACTCATCCCTAGGCATCCGGTCCTATCTTCTCGCTGTCAGAGATTTTGGGACACCCAAAACATGTGGTCACATCCCTGACCATCTTGGCTAATAGCCACTGTGATGGACCTATCCTCCATTAACTTACCTAATTCTTTTTTGAACCCAATTATACTTTTGGCCTTCACAGTATCCCCGGCAACGAATGCCACATGTTGGCTCTGCATTGTGTGACAAAGTACTTCCTTATGTTTGATTTAAACCTACTGCCTGTTAATTTCATCATGTGATCGCTGGTTCATGTGTTATGAGAAGGGGTAAATAACACATCTTTATTCACTGTCTCCATGCTAAAGTAATGAGTTTTTATAGACCTCTATCATATCCCCCCTCTTTTCCAAGTTGAACAGTGCCAGCCTTTTTAATCGTTCCTCATACGGAAGCTGTTCCATACCTTTAATCATTTTTGTTGCTGATCTTTGTACTTTTTCCAATGCTAATGTATCATTTTTGAGATGGGGTGACCAGAACTGCACACCGTATTTAAATTGTGGGTGTACCATGGATTTATATAGTGGCATTATGCTATTTTGTGTCTTATTATCTGTCCCTCTCCTAGTGGTTCCTAATGTTTTGTTAGGATTTTTTGACTGCTGCTGCATATTAAATGAAAGTTTTCAGAGAACTATCCACGATGACTCCAAAATCTTTTTTTTCTTGAGTGATAACAGCTAATTTAGATCTCATCATTTTCTGTGTTGCATGACCTCTGATGTCATAGTGGTCTAGGACTCTTGGCATGGCATAGATACACACCTTATGGTGGCTGTACGCTGCACAGGTGTAATTTCATAAAGTCAAAATGTCTGAGAACTTAAAAATTGGTCTGTAATAGACCACCAAACCAAGTGATGATTCAACCGGAATCATAGAAGATTAGGGTTGGAAAAGACCTCCGGAGATTATCTAGTCTAACCCCCTGCTCAAAGCAGGACCAATCCCCAACTAAATCATCCCAGCCAAGGCTTTGTCAAGCTGGGCCTTAAAAACCTCTAAGGATGGAGATTCCATCACCTCCCTAGGTAACCCATTCCAGTGCTTCACCACCCTTCTAGTGAAATAGTGTTTCCTAATATCCAATCTAGACCTTTTCCACTGCAACTTGAGACCATTGCTACTTATTCTGTCATCTGCCACCACTGAGAACAGCTGAGCTCCATCCTCTTTGGAACCCCCCTTCAGGTAGTAGAAGGCTGCTATCAAATCCCCCCGTCACTCTTCTCTTCTGCAGACTAAATAAGCCCAGTTCCCTCAGCCTCTCCTTGTCAGTCATGTGCCCCAGCCCCTTAATCATTTTCGTTGCCTTCTGCTGGACTCTCTCCAGTTTGTCCACACCCTTTCTGTAGTGGGGGGCCCAAAACTGGATGCAATACTCCAGATGTGGTCTCACCAGTGCCGAATAGAGGGGAATAATCACTTCCCTCGATCTGCTGCCAGTGCTCCTACTAATGCAGCCCAATATGCCGTTAGTCTTCTTGGCAATAAGGGCAACTGTTGACTCATATCCAGCTTATCGTCCACTGTAATCCTCAGGACCTTTTCTGCAAAACTGCTGCTTAGACAGTTGGTCCCCAGCCTGTAGCGATGCATGGGATTCTTCCATCCTAAGTGCAGGAGTCTGCACTTGTCCTTGTTGAACCTCATGAGATTTCTTTTGGCCCAATCCTCCAATTTGTCTACATCACTCTGGACCCTATCCCTACTCTCCAGCATATCTACCTCTCCCCCCGCTTAGTGTCATCTGCGAACTTGCTGAAGGTGCAATCCATCCCATCATCCAGATCATTAATGAAACTGTTGAACAAAACCGGTCCCAGGACCGACCCCTGGGGCACTCCGCTTGATACTGGCTGCCAACTGGACATTGAACCGTTGATCGCTACCCATTGAGCCTGACGATCTAATCAGCTTTCTATCCACCTTACAGTCCATTCATCCAATCCATACTACTTTAACTTGCTGGCAAGAATACTGTGGGAGACCGTATCAAAAGCTTTGCTAAAGTCAAGGTATATCATATACACCACTTTCCCCATATCCACGGAGCCAGTTATCTCATCATAGAAGGCAATCAGGTTGGTCAGGCATGACTTGCCCTTGGTGAATCCCTGTTGACTGTTCCTGATCACCTTCCTCTCCAAGTTCTTCAAAATGGATTCCTTGAGGACCTTCTCCATGATTTTTCCGAGGACAGAGGTGAGACTGACCAGTCTGTAGTTCCCCAGATTCTCCTTCTTCCCTTTTTTTAAAGATGGGCACTATATTTGCCTTTTTCCAATCATTCAGGACCTTCCCCGATCACCAAGGGTTTTCAAAGCCAATGGCTCTGGAATCACATCAGCCAACTCCCTCAGCACCTTTGGATGCATTGCATCCGGCCCCATTGACTTGTCTATATCCAGTTTTTCTAAATAGTCCTTAACCTGTTCTTTCACCACTGAGGGCTGCTCACCTCTTCCCCCTACTGTGATGTCCAGTGCAGCAGTCTGGGAGGTGACCTTGTCTGTGAAGACCGAGGCAAAAAAAGCATTGAGTGAGTACTTCAGCTTTTTCCACATCCTCTGTCACTAAGTTGCCTCCCCCATTCAGTAAGGGTCCCACGCTTTCCCTGACCACCTTCTTGTTGCTAACATACCTGTAGAAACCCTTTGTTACCCTTCACATCCCTTGCTAGCTGCAACTCCAATTGTGCCTTGGCCTTCCTGATTACACCCCTGCATGCTCAAGCAATGTTTTTTATACTCCTCCCTAGTCATCTGTCCAAGTTTCCACTCTTTGTAAGCTTCCTGTTTGTGTTGAAGTTCACCAAAGATTTCACTGTTAAGCCAAGCTGGTCACCTGACATTTTTGCTAGTCTTTCTGCACATCAGGATGGTTTTTCCAGCACCCTCAATAAGGCTTCTTTAAAATACAGCCAGCTCTCCTGGACTCCTTTCCCCCTCATATTAGCCTCCCAGGGGATCCTGCCCATCAGTTCCCTGAGGGAGTCAAAGTCTGCTTTTCTGAAGTCCAGGGTCTGTATTCTGCTGCTCTCCTTTATTCCTTCCTGGTGATATTCTGAACAAAAAGTGCTCTCAGCCATGCTTGTAGCTGCTTCCATTGCTTCACACTGGCTTTGTCTACACTACCACTCTCCCGCTGACATAGCTACCGCCACTTGTTGAGGGGGGTTTAATTATGCTGGCAGGAGACCTCTCTCCCGCTGGCATAGAGCGGCTATACAGGAGAGCTTAGTGGTGCAGCTGCAGTGGTACAGCTGTGCCACTGTAAGATCCATAGTATAGACTCCACAAAAATTCTTAGCTTCAGAGGGATGGGATGCTCCTGGAATCTTAATTCTATAGATTATTTTGTATGACAGTCGAAATACCACAACCACTAGAAAATATTATGTTCTCTTTCGAAGACTTGTTTTAAAGCAACAGCATCTCAGAACCCAAGTAAGAAACTAACTCAGTAACCAAGGGTCACCTAAATGTCCTTTGAATCTACTTTTAAAAGCCCAAATTTTTGGTTAGTTTTTTGGGGTACTTGCCAAGCTTTTTATCCACTTCTCTGTACAGTCCCAACATTTCTATTGGGCAGAGACACCTGTTTCATGAAGGATTTTTAGAGATGATACTTAAAAGTATTGCATCAGGGATTTGAAACATACTTGCCTTGTAAGCATCTGAACGCTGTTGTTTGTCGAGTGTAAGCCTTTTTTCAGAGGTATTGCAAACCTTTTATGGTTACATTTTAGTCACTGTCATGGAAAACTGTTGTTGTAAAGGACTTGTGTACAATAAAAGGAAAACAACTTGTAAGCCTTCTTTTAACTGAAGGAGGTTCCAGTTTGTGATACCCTGTGGAAAATCTGTTCTCCTAGACTGAACTAGAAAAATATTTAAAAATAAAATAAGTACAGTGGTTAAGGACCTGATCTTGCAAGCATGAATCCTCACACCATGCAGAGCAAGGCTGTTGCACCTTCATGTGGGCTCAGGGTTCTGCCCACCTGGAACAGTTTGCAGAATAGGGACCTAAACTGTTAATTTACTTGTTTATAAAGCTCCTATCTAAGCATCAATTTTAAGATTAATTACTTGCGCAAATCCTGTGAGCCAATCAGAATTAAGGGGAATTGGTCCCCTAATCAGTATTTTGCTCAAGTTATATGTATTAATTTCAGTATGTATTGGGCTTAATTAACCGTGCAGTTATGTCAGCTAGACAGGTGTTGGGGAGCTACCATATAATTATCGTGACATTTGTCAGCATAACTGCAAGGATAGTCCTTCAGCTAGAAGTTAGGTTTCTTTGAGCGCTGTAGCAGTGATTTATTTTTTTTCAGTCTTTCATAACTTGGTCATGAACTTTTATGTTGGGATTAAATTTTTACCCTCCAGCAGAGAAGTACTTCATTTTAAAAACCAGAATGTTGCAGGCTAGACTAGGCTGTTAGATAACACAACTTGATTATTTATGGTAGTGCCTAGAGGCCTCAATCACATGTGACAGCCCCATTTTGATAGTCATGCTACCAAGAAAATGAAAGAGTTGCTGCCCGAAACAGTTTATAATCTAAATAGACAAAACTAGTTTCGTGCTTTTTAACTCACGAACATAAACTGCAGTTTTGTTTAATTAGGAAAAGCTAATGTTCATTCTGCATAGTTAGAAATATGTCCATTTTATGGACTTGATACAATTGTGCCCAGAGTCTGATATCTGTGGGACTTGAAATATTAATTATTATGACAGCGTTCGTCAGACTGTCTGTAAAAGAGCAGTTGTATTGTGTTCATGTGTAGTAAGACAACTATACAAAAGGTGACTCCCATTTAATCAGTTGAAGATCCACCAGGATCTTGATATCACGGAAATGTCTCTTTAAAAATCTGTACTTCAGTTAGAGAAAATTAAACACTGAAATTTGTCATTACTGACTTGATAATTGACCAAAGCCAGAAACAATCAGGATAAAGCTGCCATTCCATAATTAATTGGGAATTGCCTTGCTTTTGTGTTTAATTGGTTATCTGGCAAGTGAGAGCTATACCCAGTAAGTGAACTTGGTTAATTAGAGCCTCAACAACATTCCATAATTGTCTGTTTCAATAGTTAAGAATGTTGAAAACCAGTCTTGTTTCTCTAATCAGGTCAATTCAGTGTTTGTTAAAGGCAGAATTTCTTTTACAACTTCCCAGGACCCTTTGCATCTCTTCACTGTCTTGTGTGGCATGAGTCTAAGGCCTTGGCTACACTTGCGGATTCACAGTGCTGCCGCAGCAGTGCTGTGAAGCGTGAGTGTAGTCGCGCCGCCAGCGCTGCAAGAGCTCTCTCGCAGCGCTGCAAATACTCCACCTCTCCGAGGGGAATAGCTTGCAGTGCTGCGAGCGAGCGCGCAGTGCTGCAGGCGCTGATTACACTGGCGCTTTACAGTGCTGCACTCGCTGGGGTGTTTTTTCACATCCCTGAGCGCAGCAAGTGCAGCGCTGTGAATTGCCAGTGTAGCCAAGGCCTCAGGGAGGCTTAAGGGGATACTCTCTGACAGCTATAGTCTTGAGTCCTCCCCTCCTTCTCACCTCTTTAAATGTAAGTGTCTGCTGGCAGCCAAATTGTATGGGACCCTGTTCTTCTGAATGCAGTCTCCTTCCTTGCTCCTAATATGCCTTCACCAAGGATCTGCTGCAGAACAATGTCGACTACTTGGCTTAGGTGCAGTTCTTTTCTAGATCATAACAAAGTAAATCCAGTGATTTGGTTACAGGCCTAAAGTTTTCACGGGTCTCTGCCTGGTACAGCAGCGCTTGAGAGCGCTCTTTAATTACAGTCTGTAGTGCACTCTTCACTGAAACAGTGCTGCAGTATTGCTAAAATTGTGTTTTGGCACGCTAAAGAAGGATGACCTCAAATATTATTCTTTTCCACTTTCACGTCAGTTTCAAAACTATATTTTGTGTCTTATCAGTACATATACCTAAATGGTAAGAGTCAGTTTTCCAGTCCACACCTCTGTCTCAAGCCCATACAGAAATGAAATATTTTCAAACTCAGAACCTGAGGTTAGAGATGCCTAAATCATAGGGTCCTTAAATATAGTATGTCTTGATTTTCTGAGGTGCTGAACACTCTCAACTGCCATTGAAGCTAATGGAAGTTTCAGAGGCTTGGCACCTCTGAAAATCAGACAACTGTTATATAGATATTCTGGGCTTATTTTACATTGCAGCAGAGCTAACTGTTGCTAAATTTTGTTGCTCTTATTTCAAATATCTGCTGATAGAGCAGGCCCAACTTGTATCAGCTTGTGGAGGAGGGCAGTTAGTGGCTTACATCAACGTTGGGGCTAAATTTGAGAACAAAAAAATCATAAATTTCTTTAGCCTATAATTAAGATGATTCACTCCTCTCTGAATACGTCATTTTACAGGATTCTGGGCTCCTTAGTGTGAGATTGGTGGAACTCACTTAGCTCTTGAGGTTTCTTTGGCCCTTAAGGGCAGCCGATGTAGAGTTTAGGCTCCCACGCCACCTCCTTTCTCAGGGCATGTGTCACATCCCAGAAAATCTTTGGAGCTGTGTATCTGCAGCCCACATCTCCCTTCCTTTTCCCTCCCCGCACCCCAGGAACAAAAACGGATTGCTCAGTGCTCTGGCACAGGGCTGTGCTCTAGTAGTTCACTCTCCCTCTTCACTCGTAGGTGTGGCAGGGGACGTTCAGTTTGTCCTTTGAGTCCTCTGTTGCCCCAGCCAGACAAACCAAGTGTAAATCATAGTCAAAAAGGAAAACTCCTAGAGGACAGGAGCGTCCACTTGACATGAAGTGGAATCCGCCTACATTTTAGGGCTCGTCTACACTGGCACTTTACAACGCTGCAACTTTCTCGCTCCCAGGTGTGAAAAAACACTCCCTGAGCGCTGCAAGTTTCAGCGCTGTAACGTGGCAGTGTAGACAGTGCACCAGTGCTGGGAGCTACTCCCCTCGTGGAGGTGGTTTTTTAACCGTGCAGGGAGAGCTCTCTCTAGCGCTAGTGCCACGACTAAACAGCCACATTAAAGTGCTGCTGCGGCAGCACTTCAACGTTGCTAGTGAAGACAGGCCCTTAGAGAAGCTGGATACTACTTGTTCACGACATCAGAAATGTAACTTACTAGGGACCTAGACCCGAGTCAGCCTCTGTCCAGTTTTACAGTACTTGTGGGGAATCACCAGGACAAACAACATTAAAAGGTGGTAATTTTCCATGCCCTCTTGCCATGATCCTTCTGGGTAGTTTGTTCTGGTCGCTCAGCAGAATTGTAAAACTTTTCAAATCCCACAAAGATCTGTCTCTGACCCCTCACTTTATTTTCTTGTAAATTTTGCTGTCAGAATTTAATAATTACATAAATACTATAAAGCTTCTTCATGTGTAGAAGTTCTGAAAAGATTCCATCAGCTTAATGTCTTCAGATTTTTACCGTGGAGATAGAGGATTGTCAAACAAGAATTTTAGGCTTGAAGTCAGCATTTCAGCGATGAAATGAATTTAGGATTTCAAAATCCTACAGGATTGCTTTTAGTGTTCAAAAAAAGCAGCTTAAACAAGCCTGTGGGCCTGGGGTTCCTAGCTATGCATCTGCCAAATGGATTAATGTTTAAGTATGGTTACGGAAAAGAAGTCAACAGATCAAAAATGCCCAAGCATTTACAATATATCCTGAATGTAGTGCAGTCTTGGTTTCAGAATAAACTGCTAATTTTTGTGATTTCTGTTGCTGCCAAGCTCTTGGTAGATTTCACAAGTTGAAAACTACCAACAGCTTATTTATTGAGAGCTGGCATCTTAAGTTTTCAATAGATCTAATGAAAGACATTCTTTGCCACAAGCAGCTCACAGTCTAGAGAACAGAGATTATTTTTTTTAATACAGTATCTGTGCTTTAATTAACACTTTACTCAAAAGATGATGGTCCTTTTCTCCTCTCCATGTCTTTCCTAAAAGAAACTCTAATACTCTGATATGTATTGTAGAAATGAATGTAAATACGTTTTTATTTATTTTTTGTTCTCTGGCTCATAAGGCAGTTCTTTATCAGTCAAGTGGGAAGAAGCAAGGATGACAATTTTGCCATGTTAGTTCTGGTTAATGGTTCAAACCATGAGTCATCAGTGCTCCTAAAGAATGTGGTAAATGCAGTTTTTCCTCTTTTGATATGTTATAAATCACAATGGAAGAGGGAATTAAATAGATTCTAAGTTACTTCACTTTTTATGGGGTTTGCGATCCCTTCCCTCCCCATATACACAACCTTTTATACTTTTTATTGGTGCATATCTATGCACTTTAAAGATCTTTTGTCCATTTCAAGTAAACTCTTTGAGGCTCTGTAAAGGATAAACTGCAGACACGTGTCTTGAGTATAAAAGCCAGTTTAAGCAGCATAAAAGATTGAAGCTTTTCACAAGACTCCACAACTCTGAATCTGAGCAAATAC
Source organism: Trachemys scripta elegans (assembly GCF_013100865.1). Lineage (NCBI taxonomy): Eukaryota > Metazoa > Chordata > Testudines > Emydidae > Trachemys > Trachemys scripta. Next base: position 146,550,773 of record NC_048299.1, read on the forward strand.
TCTTCCAGCATCCTTTTCTATTTGTATGTTAATGAGCTTTTCACTCTAGGGTTCCCATTTTCCAACTTTATGAAGTTGGGAAAGTTTTTGCAGTTGAAATATTCACAAGAAGATAACTTAATGTTGTAATGACAAACTGGGAGAATGTCAGTATTATTTTTTTTTAAAAAATTTATGTGGCTTACCTTGTTCAGTTGGGTATTATCTGCCTGAATACGTATAGATAAATCCAAGGAGGTAAAGGAACCCAGGAAAGGTAAAACCCAGAACCCAGGAAAAGTAAAACAAACTCACTTTCAAAGTGTTGCCGGCACAGCGGTCCAAGGACAGCAACAGTGGCGTTCGTTGCCTGGAGTGCTTCACGCCAATAAACATACCGGGGTGGAGAAACAATCAAAGTTTATTTGAGATCTCAAAGTGGTGCAAGGAGACAGGCAAGTCTCAAATCAAGCACACCAGCAAAAACAGTTTCTCTCTTCTTTATACATTTTACAACTAAGCCCCCCCTCTCTACCACCCCTCTACTCCCCCTCCCCTCTCTACCGAAGGCATGTTTATACATTTAAGCAACTAAATCATTCTAGGGTTATAAATCTAGCTTGTTAGTAACTTCTCCCTAAACTGTTATTTGGTCCTGTTTACCCTTAGTTTATTACCCCTTCCCCAGCTAGAAGCATGCAAACCTCATCATTATTGTTTGGTACCTAGTATGAGCAAGGTCGTAATTGCTAACTGGCTATTTACACATTCCAATTCCTGTCCTTGGTTGTTGAGGTCGATTAGAGTTAAACATGGAAGGACAGAGTTTAAACATGGAAGAACTCTGGCTCAGGCAGGCCTAGTAACCCCAACAATTCCCTCCTTTGAGAATACTCAACAAGCTTTTGGCTGAGTTTTCTCATATTCTGTAGACAAGATATGATTGAGTGCCATGGAGCTGGGGTTCTCAATGAGAGAGTATGCTGGGATTTCTGGGGAACCACCCTCCAGGGTAACCCTGCTGCGTGGTGCGGGATTTGGGAGCATACCCAGCAGTTGGAGAGGTTAAACTCTTGGGCAAAGCAAACCTTCAGGGACTCATATGTGTTTGTCTCTAAGTTAGTAGGGATTCCTTTCCATCCCGCATGTGCCTGGGGAGAAACGGGAGTTAACAAGAGGAGTGTCCCAATGGCAAAGAGCACCACTGTGGCAGACCCTGGATCTAAACTCATATTGGGCAGGTGATCCTAGGGCCTAACAATCACAATTCCCCAAATACCCACAAAATAACAATTATCAGTAGTAAGCAGATTAAAAACAAAAGGGACCAGGCCACCAGGTTAGGCCGGTCCTGTGAAAACAAACACAACCAACGCTCAGAGGTCTCACGGGGAGTGCGCTGTGACTGTCCAAAGAGATCACAGGGCATTTCCAGCAGACACTATTGTCGTCTGAATAACAGCTTAAGTCCCAAATCGTCGCTGGCAGTCTTCTCTGCAGGCTGGACGGTCCACCGTTCAGGAGCAGGCACTGCTTTCAGACGAGAGTGATGAATCCAGTTCTTGTGTCCCTCAACCTTTGCTGCTGTGTGGGAGACCAGCAGGACGGTGTGGGGTCCCTTCCACTTCTCTTGGAGAGGCTCATCCTTCCAGGTCCGGACGAGTACGGAATCGCCTGGCTGCAAGGAGTGGATCGGGGCATCCAGCGGGAGAGGTTGCAAATCTTTGGTATACCTGTGGAGAGAACAGAGAACAGCAGACAGAGAGCACATGTACTGAGATAAGAAGCCACACCCCATTTCCCACTCCCCTGCCAGAACCGGTGTACCATTCATAGGCCATGCCCTTCCAAACATAATCTCGAAGGGACTGAGCCCTAACCTGCCCTTAGGGAGAGCGCGAATGCAGAGCAGAACAAGGGGCAAAGCATCAGGCCACTTAAGGGAAGCCTCTTGGCAAACCTTTGAGAGGTGCCGCTTAAGTGTCTGATTTGTACGCTCCACTACCCCACTGGCCTGCGGTCGCTATGGCGTGTGAAGCTTCCAGGGGATCTGTAGGGCATCTGATATCTTTTGAATGACTTGGGATGTGAAGTGTGTTCCGTTGTCAGATTCCATCCACTGGGGGAGCAATTTGAGCCTTACTCTGTGCTACTCGATATCCTCGAAGTCCAACAAAGTTCAGGAGGCTCACAGTGGCTTTAAGGCAAGAGGTTAGACCCACTGCAGCAATTAACAAGTCATCCACATATTGCAGGAGGAGGACTTTATCCTTGTTGTCCCACTCCTCCAAGTCTCTAGCCAGGGCCTGGCTGAAAAGGGTGGGGGAATTTTTAAATCCCTGGGCCAGCACTGTCCAGCAAAGCTGCTTTCTTACCCTCCTTTTGTCCTCCCATTCGAAGGAGAAAATCTCCTGAGACTGGAGGTCAACCGGAATCGTGAAGAAAGCATCCTTTAAATCCAGGACTGAAAAATGGGTGTACTGCCCCCCTATAGAGGCCAACAATGTATACGCGTTTGGAACAAGGGGGTGTAGAGTCTTAACCCGCTCATTAACCGCCCTCAGGTCCTGGACCAGCCGGTATGTGCCATTGTGCTTTTGTACAGGCAAGATAGGAGTGTTCCAAGCTGACTGGCATTCTCGAAGTACCCCGCACTTTAGGAACTGGTCTATAGTTTCCTGCAATCCCTCTCTGGCTTCCCTTTTGATCGGATACTGCTTAATTTGCACTGGACCTTTTCCTGGCAAGAGCTGAACAGTAATAGGAGTATGATGGGCTGCCTTTCCTGGGATCCCTGATGCCCATACCAGAGGAAAAACCCGCTTCTCCCATTGACTCCACTCTGGGGCTTGCATGGCTGAGGGCTCAATTGCAAGAGTCATTATCCAGGCATTCTCTGGGGGTAAGGTGAGGCTTATTTCATCTTGAGTGAAATGCAGGGTGGCACCTAAGCGACAAAGCAGATCCCGTCCTAATAGTGGTGTTGGACAATCGGGGAGGTAAACCAGTCTGTGAGATAGAGTTCTGTTTCCCAAAGCACATTCCGCTGGGACATATACTGGGCACTTAGTTCCTTTCCCTGTGGCTCCCACCACAGTGAGGGAATCTGCCACAGGCAGCCGAAGGGGTTGGTTTACAGCAGTTCGTGCAGCTCCAGAGTCTATTAAAAAGGCTATGTCTGAATCTCCCGCATTTTTACTCGGGGTTCCGGGGTCAGGATAGTCCGTCTCCCCTGACGCCCCTATTCTTGATCCTCCGCTGCCATCATAGGGGTACCTTCCCTTTCGGGGCACTCATTTTTCCAATGTCCCTCCTTTCGGCATATGGCACACTGGTTGCGACCCAGACGCCTTTCCTGTGAGCCAGGGCGCCCACGCCCACGTCCTCTCATTCCCTGGCCCCTTCCACCTTCCTGAAATCTTCCCCTGCCATCAGCCTGTACTGCTGCAACCATCATTTTCACTTGCCTCTTTTCCTTTTCTCCCTCCCTAAGGCTGTAAGCCCTGTTTGCAGTTTCCAAAATCTGTGCCATTGTCATGCCCATCAAATCCTCCTTTTTCTGCAGTTTCCTTTTAATATCAGGGGCAGCACGGTTGGTAAAGATACCCTTTATAATTGCCTCAGTAGCCTGATCATCAGGGTTTGCATTAGTAGTTTGCCTGATAGTATCCCGAATACGCTGCAGAAAAGCAACCGGACTCTCTTTTGGCTCCTGTACTAGCTCATACGGCTTAGCCCAATTATGTCGGACAGCTGAGTGTCGGAGACCATGTAATAGGAGCTCCTTGTATACAGTGAGACAGGTGAGATCTGCCGGCACGTTGGGATTCCACCGGGGGTCTGCTGTAGGGACCTGAACTGCAGCAACAGGAACGTTTGCTGCGTTTGCCTCATGTCTAAGCTGTGCCTCCTCTCGTGCCTTAGACACAACCTGATTACGCTCCACCTCAGACAGCAGGGTCCGCATAAGGACATTACAGTCGTCCCAGTCAGGCTTATGGCTAGCCAGACACCCTTCAAAGACCGAGATAAACTTGCTTGGATTCGTAGAGAATTCCCCTGCCTGTGCCTTAAAAGCTGCTAGGTCCACTGGGTTAAAAGGCACATGGGTATAGACCTGCATTGTAGTGGCTGGGCGATTTTCTGTTCCAGTACGGGCTATCCGAGTCTCAGTAATCAATGGATAGAATCCCACCGAGGGGGCAATCTCTGGGACCTGAGGCACCCTATCTTTATATGGTGGGGGTGTTGGAGCCGAAGGGGACACCGACTCTGCCATTACAACCGGGGGAGGGTTCTGAGGACAAACAATAGTTACTACCGAACCTGTCGGAGTCAAATTACACTTTTGCAAAAGATCTGATCTATCTCTTAACAACATAAACAACTGTACATACATATGTTCATTCCATTTACCCGTACGCTGACAAAACAAAAGCAATTGAAGGATCGTATTATAATTAAGTGATCCCTCCGGTGGCCACCTTTCCTTGTCCTCTAGCTGATATTGAGGCCAGTCTACTGTACAGAACCTTTTTAATTTACTTTTAATCAACGGATCCGATCCAAACACTTTCCAGTTCACCAGAATGCATTCTAAGGGCGTACACCTTGCCCTGCCTGCAGTACTCTGTCCCTGCCCCATACTCTAGGGAGACACTGGACGTCCCCAGGTCAAAACAGGTAAAGTCCCCACTGGACTGTTCCTACCTTATCCAAGGGTCCGGTTCTGCACCGTCGCCCACAGCTGTTTCTCCACTAATCAAGCGCGTTGCACCGTTGTGCCCTCCGGGATCGACCAAATCACGTCTCTGCCGAGGCCCCCGATGAAGTCACCGGTGCGCGCTGGGCGTTGGTCGTTGTCGTAATCCGTCGGCCGCCAGGAGGGATCCGGGCAAGGCCAAATTTCAGCCTCGAGCCCACCCAGGGACGCCAAGACTGTTGCCGGCACAGGGGCCCGAGGACAGCAACAGTGGGGTTCGTTGCCCGGAGTGGTTCACGCCAATAAACATACTGGGGTGGAGAAACAATCAAAGTTTATTTGAGATCTCAAAGTGGTGCAAGGAGACAAGCAAGTCTCAAATCAAGCACACCAGCAAAAACAGTTTCTCTCTTCTTTATACATTTTACAACTAAGCCCCCCCTCTCTCCCCCTCTCTACCACCCCCCCCCTCTCTACCGAAGGCATGTTTATACATTTAAGCAACTAAATCATTCTAGGGCTATAAATCTGGCTTGTTAGTAACTTCTCCCTAAACAGTTATTTGGTCCTGTTTACCCTTAGTTTATTACCCCTTCCCCAGCTAGAAGCATGCAAACCTCATCATTATTATTTGGTACCTAGTATGAGCAAGGTCGTAATTGCTAACTGGCTATTTACACATTCCAATTCCTGTCCTTGGTTGTTGAGGTCGATTAGAGTTAAACATGGAAGCACAGAGTTTAAACACGGAAGAACTCTGGCTCAGGCAGGCCTAGTAACCCCAACAAAAGGAGTTAAGATACTGGCTGGGCCATCAATTGGTGGGAGAATTTACCTTCCAGGCTCTATCCAAGGTAGGGTGCTTTATGCTTCCCAAAGCTGGAAAAGGTACGTGTACACTTCAATAAAAGATGAGTGGCACCACCTCGACTAGCTCAGGTCTGCTGGCTTGGGGTGCTTGCCAAATTTGAAGTGTAGACGTTAGGGCTGGAGCCTGGGCCCTGAGACTCTGCAAAGCTGGAGGAACTCAGAGCCTGGGCTCTAACCCATCCCTAATGTCTACACTGCTGTTTTTAGCCCCACAGTCCAAGCCTCATGAACCCTTGTCAGCTGACTGAGACTTGATGCTATGAGCTTTTTATCACAGTGTAGACACACCCTATTATATCAAAAGATCCTAACTGGTTAAAGATTAACCCTGGCAGGAAGGGAAAGGGCAAGTGATCAGCGAGGCTGACCAGGGTATGTTAGCATAAAAACTCTGACATATTGGCGATATCTGTCTACCCAAGCTACATTCATATATTGATATAGATATATATGACATACCCTTGTTAGCATTGCCAAATATAACAATATAGTGGAGATGTGGCGACATAGGCTTCAGAGCGGACGGTATAAGCCTGCCTGGAAATCTGGGCACCTATAAGGCATTGCTTAAGCCAGCACTGCTGCATCTACACTGCTATTTTTAGCAATGCTGCAGTGGGTAAAGGACAGTATGGCCTTATAAATGCTTATGTTGCTTTAGTGATTAGAACTAATCTAACTTTTTGGACTGAAAACATTTCCTATCAAAATGTGCTCCATGAACTGTTTGCGACTTCCTTTTCTAGAGATGGTCAGTAGCCAATATAAATTGAGAGTTTGATTCGCCAGTCCTCATTTGCTCTTCAGTTGCCTATAATGCAACACTGAGCATATGGCTGCATATATTTGTTGACTAATAACTAGACATAAAGGGTGAAACCTATCTACATTACTATTAGGCAAGGGGGTTTGGGGATTTCCTCCAGTGCTCCCCACTCCCATTCTCCATCTAGTATATTGTAGTTTAAATAAATTACCAAAATAATTGAAACCAGAGTGATTATATTGCATTATTTTGACAAATAAAATTTGCAGAATTTTAAAATATTGTGTGCAGAATTTTTAATTTTTGGTGCAGAAGTTTTAATTTTTTGACACAGAATTCCCCCAGGAGTACCAGTTTAGACTGGTATAATTTATTACCCTTTCTCTTCCTGTACAGGAATAAACTATACTGGTCTTTAGTTAAAGTGACATACTGTGTGTGTAGACAAAACCTTAGTCACTCTCACTGTTTCCCCTTGTAAATAACTTTTTTGCACAGAAGAACAGCAATCTCTATCCCAATTTTGTTTGTTTTGTACTTCTGTGGATTTAAAAAAAAAATTCCATAACCACACCATGTCTCTTTTTCTCGTCTTCATGTTCTCTTCTATTTTTGTGCCATCCAGACACCGTGAACATCTCCAGTAGGTTTTGCACTAACATTTGCCACATTATTTTTGGAGCTGTCAACAGTGATAAAGGTATACAAATTAGAAGCAAACTAGTTACTTTCCATCTCTGGCAGGTCATATTTTTCAAGTGGAAATGTGAGCATCTGGTGGGGGTTGAAAGGTTTTGTTTACAAAAGGGTGTTCCAAACACTGAGCACTTGGGCTGGCTCTCCTTTTTTGGTTTTTGGTTTTTAATTTAAAGGACCAACTACAACAATGAGTTGCCAGTATCCTCTTAACATATACTTGAAAATTACTGGCTCTTATTAGTTAAGCCTTTGAGTTAAGAATACTACTTTTGAGGCCATTTCACTTTTCTGCTAGGAGTGCTTCACTTGCATTTCAATGCTCAAATAGCACTTTTTTGTATCTGTGTTTGTTTTTTGGCTCTCTAAATGTTAAATTATTTTTAAAACTAAATTGTTCGTCAACCAGAGTAACCAGAATCGACTAGCAAATGGAGAATTCTTAAACTGGAACAAATTCTTAAATATTGAGGTATTGTGTAATTATTCCAAACATAGCCCCAACTCTGCCATCTGCAGAACAGGTCACGCATCAAGTGTCATTATTACTGCAATTGCATCAGACATTAAACTCCTGGCATTTTGCTAGACAACCTTTAGGAAAGAGAATAAACAGTCACTACTTTGTTGGGATTTGTTATTTGGCTGTGCTAAGATTTGTTTCTCGTGACTTCTTTTTGAATGTTCATTCACTGCCTTTCCATCTCAGGGATTTAGTTGAAAATGTCACTGACTTTAGAGCACATGCCAGTGTATCATGGGTTTCTCTTCTGTTTCAATTTTGTGGCTACTTTCACAGAAATTTCCCTTGATTATTGTGGGTGGTTTTTTGGGGGTTTTTTTTTTTTTGTTTTTGTTTTTTTTTTTGGTGGGGAGTATTTTTCTCCTTCCTCTTTCTGACTTTGTGATCTGTCACATTCTTTCTCTGTGGTTTAGTGTTTTTTCATCTTGCCTGTAACTAATTTTTATTTACAGGTGTCTGATGATAAAATATCACAAAATACATTAAATGATGTCAAAACAGGACTCATCTGGCCCGGGAACTTAGTGATGATGTTCTGCAATGCCAGTTGGGGAACTGGGGTTAAATATTCAGGCTGTGTTTTCACTCTTGGGGATGTCAAGTTTTGGATTGTTGCAGAGTTGGGATGTTTGTCTGAGTAGGGAACATAGGGGAAGTACATTGCAGCGGTCGGTTTGGCAGATTAAAAGGAGACAGATTAATTACAAAAGATTTTTCTTTTAATGTCCCCATTCCAAAGTGAGTAAGGGAACAAATATGTTATGCAATGTTATGTAAAATTCATATTCAATTCTATCGAGACCCTAAACCAATCACTTTTGCATCCTTGAACTTCTGTGTTCTCCTCCAAACTTTTGAACTAAGTTTCTATAACCAGCAATGGGCTCCAATATCATCCTCAATCTTAGGTTAAAATGAAGTTTCTATAGTGGAGGAATGTCCTTCATGTTGTGAAGTTTCAGCTTACTGTGCTAAGCTAAATGTGTGTTTTTTCTATTTTAAAATGGCAGCATGGCGTTACCTTGAAAGATCAGGTTTACCCATATATAGGTGATAGGTCCATAGCATTTACTTCTTGAAGAAGCGTAACCGCCAGGAACACATAATAGCTAATTGCATCACCCTACTTCCACATCCTAAAGGATGGGATTTTTCTGGTTGCAGAAAGTTTTTTACAAATGGTCCTAATCCATCTAAATTAGTGGAATTAAAAAAAACAACAGAAAAAAAAATACAAGTCTCCAGTACTTTGAAGCTGGTGAGAATAACTTTTTCAAGATACGAGGCACATCTCTCCTCTTGGGAAACAGCTGTTCAGCATGAGAGAATAATCAAAGAAACCCATCCCAAGGGAAACCTCTCTTGCTCAAACATTCAAGATAAAGTAGATGGATATTATAGTAAATTATAAAATCATAAGCAGATGTGTGTGTATATGTAGGCTAGTGTAACATGTAAAACATTGTTCACATTGGGTTTTCATGTAATAGTATACAGAATGCTGCAAATGGTGTTTGTAAATCAATGATTCTCCAGATTTTGGGGAAAGGGGTGAGCAAACCAATAAGTGGCTTTGATTTGTATCCTAAATTGGGAGAAAATAAAAATCTATATTTTTTTTGGCAGAGCATGTGGATGAGAACCTAAACTTTTAGCAGGCAGTATGTTAGAGAGCTAAAATTGAGGTTGCTTTCCTTCAGGGTTTTATGGGAAACCTGGATCATTGTAATGTTCCATATGGGATGTTAGATAAAGCGGTACTGCACTCACAATGGTTGTGGCTGTTACTGAATTTTATAAAAAAAATTACTCCTTTTTTTTTGGTTTTATAAAGTATTACAAATATGCTTTGTCATTGTGAAAAAATATTTAATTAGTTTCACTTCTTTATTTCTAGGTGCCATCAAAGCTAACGGTACTTCCAGGACCTAATGCTTGAACTTGACTACTAGGTGCCGTTCTTACTTCTGGGGGTGCTGCTGTCTGTAAACTGCCCTGTTCCTCTCCACCTTCCCATCTCATAAAATTCAATTTAGCTACTGTGTGACAGTCCTCGGCATTCTGGAAACCATGGGGATTGGCAAGAACACTGCTTCTAAATCAGTGGAGACTGGAAGCTCAACAGAGGGCAAATATGAAGATGAATCTAAGCATCCTGCCTTCTTCACTTTACCTGTAAGTAAAATATTCAAGAATGTTCTTTCTTAAATAATATGTAAAAGGTTTTTGTATTATTCAGTTATGAGGGTTTATGTTGGCTTAAGCATAGTGTCCAGATACGCAATTAAGCTTTTTATATATAGAAATTTTGAGTGGCATTGCATTATGAAGAGACTTTTACTAGATCAATGAGTTAAATTCTTGACTCCTCAATGTCTATTGTGATATAGCTCTCTAACACATGTCTTAAGATGTGTCTCTTGGTAAGCATACACCTACTCATCCTTTTTTGGGGAAGAATCTTGTCTTAAAATTGTCTGGCTAAATTACATCTATTGAGAGGAAATTCAGGATGTAATTTGTCTGGAAATAATTTTATTAAAGTAGGGAAAGTAGTTCCATATTATGAGTAGTTGCAATGAATGTGTTTTGTTCGGAAAAACAAATACTAACAATGTGTGTGGTGACGGCATTGCTAAGATGAAAATATTTTTTATTTTAACTGAGGTGAAAGTAAATGACACTGAATTATTTCACAGTACCATGGTTCATTTCATGCTGAAGGATTGTGCCATAGATACAAAACCATTTTGAAGTAAGTTATGTTAGTAGCTTTTGCGGAAGCATAACTATGCTAGCTGCAACCATGTTTAAATGTTTTTAATAGGTGAGTTTTAGCACCGAACCTCCATAACTGTGCTGTATCTGCTTAATGTCTGCATCTTATAGACTTAACACAGTTGTAGATATCACAGTTTTGCTACATTGTGGACAGGATCACAGTGGTTTTTGTTGATGTTAGTTCTCTGTTGACTGTCTAGATCAGTGTTCTTCAAACTTTATATTGGTGACCCCTTTGACACAGCAAGCCTCTGAATGTGCCCCTCCCCCCTTTATAAAATGAAGGGGAGGATTTAATTTAGTGGTGGCTCGGGGCTGTCAGCCCCATGGAGCTGATGGCTCATGATCCCCATGTAACCACCTTGTGAGCCCGTAAGGGGTCGTGACCCCCAGTTTGAGAACCCCTGGTCTAGAATGTCGTCTTCAGTTCCTCAACTCCATTGGATGTCAGTGTTTTAACATAATGAGCTTGAAATCAAGAAAACTTTGCCACTTGACTAATGCTGCTGCATTACCATTTGGTTCTCTTGCCCCATCAAGAGAACTGGGGTTTCCAGTAGAAACATTAGTGAATTTAAGGTGTCTTTCCCCATCAGATCTATAATCTTGCTCTTCTGCATTTCACATTAAAAAATATTTCTGGTTGCTTTTCCACAAGTTTGTTGCTTTTCTGGTTACTTCTATTAAGATGTGACAGAAATGTGGTGGGTAAACTTGGAATTATTTATCCAATCTCCACACAGTTTATCAGATTTTTGGTTTCAGGAGGAAGGGAGAGATCTTATTGATCTTATCCTCCATGAGCTAATGTTTAGTCACTGTTTGCTTCTGATATAACTGTCCACACGGTCATTGGTCTCACATCTCCAAAAATTCTGATTAGATTAAATCTACCGTGTCCTCGTATCTCTCCACAGCTAACAAAACAGAGAAGCAGGATGCTGAGTGTGGTGACATTAAGAGTAGAAGGCTGAAGCTTGGGTAGGACGTTCCCTCTAATTAGCCTTCATTTTGAATCATGTGACATTGGCCTGCTTTTGCAAATGTTTGACCTCTGAAATATCAGTGCTAGGGGCTGTTTATTTATAAAGGCATCGATTCTTGGGAGCAGCATTAACAGAGCCCTGAGAAGAGTCAGCTATCTGGTGGTCCTTGTGACCCTCTACAAAGATTATGATATGAAAGGTGCAAATATTATTTTCATGAAGATGCAGGTTAGACATGAATCCCTGTGTTTGTGGACCAACCAAATATTTTTTTCTCTTGACCATTCCCATATTATGTACGTGTGTGTGTGTATATTTGTATATGTGTGTATATATATATAATGTGTGTGTGGAGAGGCAGCCTATGTGGGAATAGTGCTAAACAATCCCACTATGTGGTTAAGGCAACCTATCAGTGATAACCTCACAAAATATACATTTGGGATGAATAGGAGCGGGATGTTGGGGGCAGAGTGAGAGAATATCTGTTTTTTTTGTGTGTGCTGTAGGTTTTCTCAGAGTTGAGAGAAAAATAAAAAAACAACAGCAGTAGGCTCCATTGATACTCGTGTAATGTCGACGACCTGTTGTCGGCTGGGATCAAACTTGGGACCCCTGAAGCTTAGTGTGTGAGCCTCTACTGCATGAGCTAAAAGCCGCATGCCTCTTAACCAAGGCTGTAGCAGGCTCATCAATCTCTACATGGTTTAGGTGCACTAGAGGGGGACAGAGCACCACACCAAGCAGGCATGGGTTACACTTGTTTGATTCTTTCTCAACCCGGTTAAGTTTCTGCGTCTCCCCCGCCTTTCCTTGTCCTTTCTTCGCTTTGGCCAAATTCTACTCCCACTGAAGTCGTAACTCTCTCGCTTAATTGGTAACAGGATTGGGTCCTCCCTTAGCAGATTTCATAAATCAACTGATGCAAGTTTACCTGGCCAAAGAGCTCCATCTGATTCACTTCAGTTTATTGCATACTATTTATATCAGGAGACAGTGCTATATAATTTTTCACTTACTGGTTCGTTGTCTTCTCACTTCGTTAAATGACTCTGTACTGTGAGATTCTTCTTCGAGTGATTGTTCACGTCCATTACACATTAGGTGTGCGCGCGCCGCGTGCACGGACGTCGGAAACTTTTTCCCTTAGCGGCTCCCGTCGGGCCGGCGGGGCCCCCACCTTCCCGCCAGAGCGGCGCCCCGCTCCAGGGTATATATATCCCTGCCGACCCGACCCCTCCAGTTCCTTCTTACCGTCCGTGGCGGCGTTGGAACAACTCTGTCTCTCGTCTGAGAGTGTCCCTTAGCACATTAGAGTTATCTAGCAGTTATCAGTTAGTTGTGTAGTGTTTAACCAGTAGTTAACAGCTCATTAGAGTACTTAAAGTTCCTGCTGGGGTTGTTTGTTCAGCCCCGGCACCGGCCCCGGGCGGTGGGGTATGCCACACGCCCAGGGGTTTAAGGCCTGTGCCACGTGCCGCAGGCCTATGCCTTTGAGCGACCCCCACGCTTCGTGTCTTCGTTGCCTGGGGGAGGCTCACCAGAAGGAGCGCTGCAAAATCTGCAAGGCCTTTAAGCCCAGAACTAAAAAAGAGAGGGACTTTCGCCTTAAGCAGCTGCTCATGGAGACGGCGTTACAGCCCTCCACTTCGACGGCACCGTCTGCCTCCGTGCGGAGCGCCCCGGCTTCGGTGCGGGAACCGGCGCCGGCGGGTCACCCGAAGACCGCAGCACCGACCCAGCGGGGAAGTGCACGACGCCGATCGTCTTCGCCGGCAAAAGTGAAGGGCCAACCTAAGGCCCGAGGTCGCTCCCCGCACAAGAAGGCGGCACCGGTAAAGACCTCGAGTGCCCCTAAGGCCGACACGGCCTCATCACCGACCCCGGTAGTGGCTCCGGCGCCGAAGGGCCCGTCGAGCCCCGGGATGAGCGCGTCGAGCGAGGATGCAGGGCTGGAGGAACTGGTGGAACAGCCCTCCACTCCGGACACGTTTGAGGCAGCTAAGGACCTCATTGCCTTGTCCGTCGAGGCCCCGGCACGCGCTGAAGGCGCCCCGCCTATGCTGCCGCGCAGAGGCAAGCCGGCGATGGTGCGCCCACCACGGTCGCCATCTCGGCACCGTTCCAGGGACCGGTCCCGGTCGAGCTCCGCCTCGGTGGACTCCCGGTTGCCCTCGGCGCAAGAAGCACTGCAGCAGTCGGGCTTCAACAAACGGCCGGCACCGACTCAGCAACCGAGCACGAGTCGGCACCGCGAAGCATCGGCGGCTCGTTACCCGAGGCCGACCAGCCGTAGCCGTTCCCGGTCCCGCGATCACCGGTACCGTTCCAGGTCCAGGTCGACGAGGCGCCATTCCAGGTCCGGGTCGCGGAGGCGCTACTCCCCAAGACCGGACCGGCACCGTCCCACGGCCCCACCGTGGCCTTCCAGGTCACCGTCCGTGGTCTCGGGGACTGACTCAGACCGATACGGCGGCTATGCCCGTATGTCACAAGCCAGCAGGGACTACGGTCAGTCACAATGGGGCCAGCCGAGCCAATGGCCATTCTGGACACCCTGGGCCTACCACCAACAAGAGCCCCCATCGGGAGCCTCGAGATCCGGGCCATCCCGGTACCGATCCCGCTCCCCGCGGCACCGTCCGCCATCGTATAGGGAGGCAACGGTCTCTAGACCACCGGAGCGGGAAGGAGTGGACTCGGCACCGAGTACGGTACCGTCCCAATCCCACGCGGCGGGTCAGGCCGCAGAGGAGCAATTGGCTGATGCCGGATTGCAGGACAATGAGGATGGGCAGAAGGCCCCGACCTCTTCCTCCTCGCCAGATGAGGCGGTAGCGGGCACACTGGTGTCCGGCCCTCCCCCGATTGACCATCGGGCACACCAAGACCTGCTTCGCCGGGTAGCCCTCAATCTGGGATTGCAAGCGGAGGAGACCATAGAGCAGGACGACCCCATGGTCGATATCCTGAGCCCAGAGGGCCCCTCCAGAGTCGCTCTCCCGATTATACGGACAGTACAGTCCAACTATAAGACGGTGTGGCAAACACCGGCCTCCAGTGCGCCAACTGCAAGGGGAGTGGAGAGGAAATACTTCGCCCCATCTAGAGGGTTTGACTTCCTCTTTCTACATCCGTCCCCCTGTTCGCTGGTGGTCTCGGCGGTCAACGAAAGGGAGCGACATGGCCAGCAAGCTCCTGCCCCCAAGGGCAAGGAAGCTAAGAGATTGGACCTATTCGGGAGGAAAGTCTATTCATCGGGGGGCCTGCAACTGAGGATCGCCAATCAGCAGGCGATTCTAAACAGGCATAATTTTAACTCTTGGGCATCAGTCGCCAAGTTCAAGGACTCCCTCCCACCAGACGCGCATCCGGAGTTCACGGCCCTGGTGGACGAGGGAATGGCAGTGGCCAAGACCTCCTTACAGGCCGCACTGGACTCAGCCGACGCTGCGGCTAGAACAATCGCGTCGGGAGTCGTGATGAGGCGTTTGGCGTGGTTGCAGGCTTCAGGTCTCCCGCCGGAGGTGCAGACCACGCTGCAGGACCTCCCGTTTGAAGGTTCGGGCTTGTTTTCCGACCAGACGGACGCCAGGCTGCATAGCCTTAAGGACTCACGAGCGACCCTTAAGTCGTTGGGTATGCACACGCCGGTAACGCAGCGTAAGCCCTTCAAACCCCAGCCGCCGCAAAGGCATTACCACCCTCGGCCCCGACACGAGCCTTACCGCCGTCGAGGCAGGGATAACAGGCGGAGACGTAACAATACGCCTAACCAGGGCCAGAATCACGGCCAGGACAAGCCGCAGCCGGGAAATAAACCAGGCTTTTGAAGCTACGCCCGAGGACAGCGTACCACTTCATATACCGGATCCTCCTTTGGGTTTCAAGGACCGTCTGTCCCAATTCTACCGGGCCTGGTCGCGCATAACATCGGACCGCTGGGTCCTGCGCACAGTGAAGGCGGGCTATACCCTCCAGTTTTCCTCGCCCCCTCCCTACCATCCCCCTTCCCCGTCCCTCTTCAGGGACCCTTCTCACGAGCAACTCCTCATACAGGAGGTACAGACCCTTCTCGCTGCAGGAGCAGTAGAAGAGGTCCCTCTGGACCTAAGGGGAAAAGGATTCTATTCCAGATACTTCCTGATCCCCAAGGCGAAAGGAGGCCTCCGTCCTATCTTGGACCTGCGCGATCTAAACAGGTTTCTGATCAAAGCGCGCTTCCGTATGGTCTCCCTTGGAACTATTATCCCATCCCTGGATCCGGGGGATTGGTATGCTGCCCTCGATATGAAAGATGCCTATTTTCACATCGCAATCAATCCGGCCCACAGGCGTTTTCTGCGCTTCGTCGTCGGACAGCGCCATTTCCAATTTACTGTCCTGCCCTTCGGCCTGGCGTCAGCTCCACGGGTGTTTACAAAGTGCATGTCCGTGGTAGCAGCCTTCCTTCGAAAAAGAAGGATGCGTGTGTTCCCGTACCTGGACGATTGGCTACTCGCGGGCAGGTCGGAGGCCGAGGTCCGATCTCATGTGACGCTGGCCTTGCAGACGTTCGACAAGCTCGGCCTCCGGGTCAACGTGCCGAAATCCACGTTAGTCCCCACACAAAGGCTGGACTTCATAGGTGCTACCCTGGACTCGGTAACCGCGCGAGCGAGTTTACCAGAGGCACGGTTCATGTCAATTCACGGGGCCGTAAGCTCGGTCCAAAAATTTCCCACGACAACGGCAAGGTGTTGCATGCAGCTTCTGGGGCATATGGCAGCCTGCACGCACGTGGTCAGACATGCCCGGCTGAGACTCCGGCCTTTACAGTTGTGGTTCGCCCACACGCATCGCCCCAACAGAGACCCATTGGATCAAGTAGTCACGATCCCGAACCAGGTGCTCAGCTCACTACGCTGGTGGCTCGATCGCCAGCAGGTATGCGAAGGGATTCCCTTTGCTGCCCCACAACCCACTCTGACGTTAGTGACAGACGCATCAGACATGGGCTGGGGGGCGCACCTGGGGGAACTGCAGACCCAAGGGCTGTGGTCCGGAAAGGACAAGCTGCTTCACATCAATCTGAAGGAGCTAAGAGCGGTTCGCCTCGCCTGCCAGACCTTCCACGCCTTCCTAAAAGGTCACAGCGTGGCAGTCCTGACGGACAACACTACCGCCATGTTCTATATAAACAAGCAGGGCGGGTCCCGGTCTTCTCCCCTCTGTCGCGAGGCACTCCAATTATGGAACTTCTGTATAGCCCATGCGATACACCTCATCGCGACGTATCTTCCGGGAATTCAGAACGGCTTAGCAGACCGCCTCAGCCGATCCTATCAAATGCACGAATGGACACTGAGAGGAGACGTCCTGCATTCGATCTTCCGGAAGTGGGGGTTTCCCCGGGTGGATCTATTCGCCACCAGGGACAACAGCCAATGCCCTCAGTTCTGCTCGTTCCAGAACCTCAGCCCGGGATCATTAGCGGATGCTTTCATGATCCCATGGGGAGGGAGCCTAAAATATGCCTTCCCTCCATTTCCACTTATACACAAGGTTCTTCTCAAGACCTGCAGGGACAGGGCAACGATCATACTTATTGCCCCAGCCTGGCCTCGCCAGCATTGGTTCACGTCCCTGCTGGAACTGTCCGTAGCCGATCCAATCACCCTTCCCCTCCATCGCGACCTAGTCACGCAAGACAAAGGTCGCCTACTCCACCCGAACCTGTCTTCGCTTCATCTCACGGCATGGTATCTCTCTGGCTGAACGATGCAGAACACAGGTGCTCTCACCAGGTTCAGCAAATCCTCCTTAATAGTAGGAAGCCCTCTACAAGGGCAACATACCTGGCGAAGTGGAAAAGGTTCTCCCACTGGTGTGAGCCTCAACGCATACAGCCTTTGCAGGCCTCGGTTCCATCCATCTTGGACTATTTACTGCACCTCAAGAATCAAGGGCTTGCGCCCGCCTCTATTAGAGTTCACTTAGCCGCTATTTCGGCTTTCCATCCGGGAGAGTTGGGAGTGTCAGTATTCTCCAACCCCACAGTGGCCCGATTCCTCAAGGGGCTAGAAAGGGTGTTTCCCTACTCACGCCCGCCGGTTCCGACGTGGTCTCTGAACCTAGTCCTAAATAGACTCATGAGTCCTCCCTTTGAGCCCCTGGCCACTTGCTCCCTCACGCACCTCTCGTGGAAGGTGGCGTTTCTCGTGGCCATCACGTCGGCCAGAAGGGTATCAGAATTGAGGGCCCTCTCATCGGAACCACCCTATACGGTGTTCCATAAAGATAAGGTGCAACTTAGGCCGCACCCCAAATTCCTCCCAAAGGTGGTGTCACAGTTTCACATGGGGCAAGACATTTGCCTCCCGGTGTTTTTCCCAAAACCCCATACGGATCCTCACCACCGCAGCCTACATACCCTGGATGTCCGAAGGGCGTTGGCATTTTACCTGGAGCGGACCAGGTCGTTCCGCAGAACACCCCAGCTGTTCATTGCGATTGCGGAACGTATGAAAGGCTTGCCTATCTCGACACAGCGCTTGTCGGCATGGATTGTGCATTGCATACACACTTGTTATGAGCTCGCCAATGTTCCGGCCCCGGTTATCCGGGCCCATTCGACTAGAGCCCAAGCGTCCTCAATGGCCTACTTGGCGCAGGTCCCGATCCAGGAGATCTGTAAGGCAGCCACCTGGTCGTCCATACACACGTTCACAGCCCATTACGCGATCCATCATCAGACCAGAGAGGACGCGATGGTTGGCCGGGCTGTGTTACAGTCAGTTGTACCTTGACTCCTACCCACCTCCAATGGTAAGCTTGGGAATCACCTAATGTGTAATGGACGTGAACAATCACTCGAAGAAGAAAGAACGGTTACTTACCTTCTGTAACTGTTGTTCTTCGAGATGTGTTGTTCACGTCCATTACACTTCCCACCCTCCTTCCCCTCTGTCGGAGTCTCCGGCAAGAAGGAACCGGAGGGGTCGGGTCGGCAGGGATATATATACCCTGGAGCGGGGCGCCGCTCTGGCGGGAAGGTGGGGGCCCCGCCGGCCCGACGGGAGCCGCTAAGGGAAAAAGTTTCCGACGTCCGTGCACGCGGCGCGCGCACACCTAATGTGTAATGGACGTGAACAACACATCTCGAAGAACAACAGTTACAGAAGGTAAGTAACCGTTCTTTCTTCAAAGAACATTTGTAGCAAAGTAAAACGTCAGAAATCGGATTTGTTAAATATGTGCTTTGCACTTAATGGATTATAATAGAAAAAGTAATCAAATTTAACTGCAAATGGACAATTGACTACTTTTCCTCACAGAGATTTAGGAAGCAATAACTGGCATACTTTTTCAGAGTTGTTGAAGTAGAGACTTTGGGGATTTGATGTTGCATGCAGTTTCCTCACTATTCAGCATGCACCTGTTCAAAGTAAATCACCCCTGCTAATATCAGTATTCTATTTCCAAACCTGGATATCCAAATATGATTTAGCAGCATTTACATCTCCACTAAACTTCCATCTAAATGGTACTTTACTTGATTTGCCTCTTCTGAAAGGGAAAAACAAACCTAATACAGTGGAGTGGCACCTCTTAAAGGAATACACTTCTCACCATATAGGTCTGGCTGCTGACTTTTGTCTGGGTCCTGGGTTTTAAATACATTTGAAATCCAGTTATAATTTGAAGAAATTCTGTAAGTAAGAATATGTAATCAGACTTAAACAAATCTATCCCCTATGACAATTCAAATAAAAAGAAAACTTAGCCTGAAGTCATAGGTGCCCAAAGAATGCTGTTAGAATTCTAACTGAAAATTTAATACCAATAAATGATGTGTAAGAGGCAGTAGCTAGTGACACTCATGAGCACACTAAAGATTAGCTTTGAACCTGGATAACTTTCATATTGTAACAGTTGTGACAGACCCAGATCAGTGGGGTACAGGAGTCTGGTAGAGGGCAAATATACTGGTCACTGGATGAGTAGATTTCTGTTCCCTGAGTGACCAGAGCAGGGGCTGCACTAGAGTAATCAGGAACCTGCTAGAACCAGTTAAGGCATGCAAGCTAATTAGGACACCTGGAGCCAGTTAAGAAGAAGCTGCTAGAATCAATTAAGGCAGGCTAATCAGGGCACCTGAGTTTTAAAAAGGAGCTCACTTCAGTTTGTGGTGCGAGTGTGAGGAGCTGGGAGCAAGAGGCGCAAGGAGCTGAGAGTGAGAGGGTGTGCTGCTGGAGGACTGAGGAGCACAAGCGTTATCCGTCACCAGGAGGAAGGTCCTGTGGTGAGAATAAGGAAGGTGTTTGGAGGAGGCCATGGGGAAGTAGCCCAGGGAGTTGTAGCTGTCATGCAGCTGTCTACAGTGCCTCCTGTACCCCAAACCTCCCAATTAACCTGGATTGTGGGTTCTCCCAGAGGGGAAGGTCTCTGGGCTGTTCCCCAACCCACATGGTGAATCTCTGAGGCAAGAAAATCCGCCAATAAGCGCAGGACCCACCAAGATAGAGGAGGAATTTTGTCACACTGGTGTCAGCAGTGGGATCTTGGGGTGCACAGCGCGGCAGAAGAAGGAGGGTGATTTAAACAAAAAACAAAACAAAAAAAAGGGAGAGGGTTTATTTTTTTTCACCACAATGGATGACATAGTGCAGGCACCTAATACAAGCTACGGCGGCCCAGCAGGAGGCTATCCATGTCCAGGCAGCCGCCCAACAGGAGGCAGTGCAGCTGCAGCAAGAGATTAATCGCCTGCTGATGGACCAGGCTGCTCAAGACCGAGCTATGTTGCGGGAACTGGTAAACCAGGTAAAGTCCCTTACAGAACTGAATCGCGGCCATGGTGGGACGTGGCTCATACAGGCCAGCCATTGGCTGCAGAAAATGACATGGGAGGATGATGTAGAGGCATACCTTCTGGCCTTTGAGAGAACAGCCCTACGGGAGGCCTGGCCTCGAGATCAGTGGTCTGGCATCCTTGCCCCATTCCTGTATGGGGAGGCCCAAAAGGCCTACCATGATCTGCCTGAAGAGGCTGTGGCAGATTACCCCCAGCTGAAAGCAGAGATCCTGGCCAGATCTGGGTTAACGACAGCAGTGCGGGCCCAGCAGTATCACGGTTGGCGGTACCGGGAAGACAAAACCCCGTGGTCCCAATTGTATGACCTTATCCATCTCACATGAAAGTGGTTGTAAACAGAGTCCCGGAGTCCGGAAGAGATACTAGCGGTTCTAGTCATCGACCGATACATGAGGGGACTACCACCAGACCTTCATGCCTGGGTAAGCCAGAACGAACCCTCCACTTATGACGAGGCTGTCGCCCTGGTAGAGAGGCGAAGGACAGAGAGGGAGCTGACCCGACCAGTTAAGGAAGAGGCACCCCGGGTTAAATTAGCAGCACCAAGCCCTAAAGTTCGGGTGACTGGGCCACCAGGAGGGCTCAGGTGGAAAAAGAGAGAGGCTGAAGGCCCATTAGAGGCCACAAAGAGTCGGAGCACTGAGGGAGAAGAGGATCAGCTGCATAGTCCCCGTCCCCACTTGAGGGCACCTTTATTACCCCTTCACATCATAGAGGTCTCCTTCGAGCGAATAGCCATGGACCTAGTGGGACTCCTGGAGAAGATGGCTCGGGGCCACCAATATATACTTGTTGTTTTGGACTATGCTACTTGCTACTCAGAAGCCATCCCCCTGCAGAACACGGCCTCTAAAACTATAGCCAAAGAGCTGGTGGGGATCTTTGCCCGAATGGGGCTACCGAAGGAGATATTAACCGACCAAGGAACCCCATTTATGTCGAAGCTAATGAAGGACCTCTGTACGCTACTCCATATACATACCCTGAGAACTTTGGTCTACTATCCGCAGACTGATGGGTTGGTACAAAGGTTTAACCGAACCCTCAAGGCTATGATAAGGAAGGTGGTAAGTCGGGATGGGAAGGATTGGGACACCCTACTACCCTACCTTATGTTCGCTATCTGGGAGGTACCACAGGCCTCAAGTGGGTTTTTCCCCTTCGAGTTATTATATGGGCATCACCCCCGTGGCATACTAGATGTCGCCAAAGAGATCTGGGAAGAGGAACCCAATGAGGGGAGAAGTATAATAGAGCATGTGAGGAGGGCTTTAAACTAGGTTCAACGGGGACAGGTGAGCAAAGCCCACAGGTAAGTGGGGTACATGGAGACTGGGGAGATGGGTCGGAAACGAGAGGGAGTGTGGGCTATATTGGCAGAGAGAAAGGAGGGTCAGGACAAAACTGGGAGGAAAGATCAAACCAGTATCTTAGATGCCTATATACAAATGCGAGAAGTATGGGGAATAAGCAGGAAGAACTGGAAGTGCTAATAAATAAATACAACTATGACATTGTTGGCATCACTGAAACTTGGTGGGATAATACACATGATTGGAATGTTGGTGTGGATGGGTACAGCTTGCTCAGGAAGGATAGACAGGGGAAAAAGGGAGGAGGTGTTGCCTTGTATATTAAAAATGTACACACTTGGACTGAGGTAGAGATGGACATAGGAGACGGAAGTGTTGAGAGTCTCTGGGTTAGGCTAAAAGGGGCAAAAAACAAGGGAGATGTCATGCTAGGAGTCTACTACAGGCCACCTAACCAGGTGGAAAAGGTGGATGAGGCTTTTTTCAAGCAACTAACAAAATCATCCAAAGCCCAAGATTTGGTGGTGATAGGGGACTTCAACTATCCGGATATATGTTGGGAAAATAACACAGCGGGGAACAGACTATCCAACAAATTCTTGGACTGCATTGGAGACAACTTTTTATTTCAGAAGGTTGAAAAAGCTACTGGGGGGAAGCTGTTCTAGACTTGATTTTAACAAATAGGGAGGAACTCGTTGAGAATTTGAAAGTAGAAGGCAGCCTGGGTGAAAGTGATCATGAAATCATAGAGTTTGCAATTCTAAGGAAGGGTAGAAGGGAGAACAGCAAAATAGAGACAATGGATTTCAGGAAGGCAGATTTTGGTAAGCTCAGAGAGCTGATAGGTAAGGTCCCATGGGAATCAAGACTGAGGGGAAAAACAACTGAGGAGAGTTGGCAGTTTTTCAAAGGGACACTATTAAGGGCCCAAAAGCAAGCTATTCCGCTGGTTAGGAAAGATAGAAAATGTGGCAAAAGACCACCTTGGCTTAACCACGAGATCTTGCATGATCTAAAAAATAAAAAGGAGTCATATAAAAAGTGGAAACTAGGACAGATTACAAAGGATGAATATAGGCAAACAACACAGGAATGCAGGGGCAAGATTAGAAAGGCAAAGGCACAAAATGAGCCCAAACTAGCTATGGGAATAAAAGGAAACAAGAAGACTTTTTATCAATACATTAGAAGCAAGAGGAAGACCAAAGACAGGGTAGGCCCACTGCTTAGTGAAGAGGGAGAAACAGTAACAGGAAACTTGGAAATGGCAGAGATGCTTAATGACTTCTTTGTTTCGGTCTTCACCGAGAAGTCTGAAGGAATGCCTAACGTAGTGAATGCTAATGGGAAGGGGGTAGGTTTAGTGGATAAAATAAAAAAAGAACAAGTTAAAAATCACTTAGAAAAGTTAGATGCCTGCAAGTCACCCGAGCCTGATGAAATGCATCTAGAATACTCAAGGAGCTAATAGAGGAGGTATCTGAGCCTCTAGCTATTATCTTTGGAAAGTCATGGGAGACGGGAGAGATTCCAGAAGACTGGAAAAGGGCAAATATAGTGCCCATCTATAAAAAGGGAAATAAAAACAACCCAGGAAACTACAGACCAGTTAGTTTAACTTCTGTGCCAGGGAAGATAATGGAGCAAGTAATTAAGGAAATCATCTGCAAACACTTGGAAGGTGGTAAGGTGATAGGGAACAGCCAGCATGGATTTGTGAAGAACAAATCATGTCAAACCAATCTGATAGCTTTCTTTGATAGGATAACGAGCCTTGTGGATAAGGGTGAAGCTGTGGATGTGGTATACCTAGACTTTAGTAAGGCATTTGATACGGTCTCGCATGATATTCTTATCGATAAACTAGGCAAATACAATTTAGATGGGGCTACTATAAGGTGGGTGCATAACTGGCTGGATAATCGTACTCAGAGAGTTGTTATTAATGGTTCCCAATCCTGCTGGAAAGCTGTAACGAGTGGGGTACCGTAGGGGTCTGTTTTGGGGCCGGCTCTGTTCAATATCTTCATCAACGACTTAGATATTGGCATAGAAAGTACGCTTATTAAGTTTGCGGATGATACCAAACTGGGAGGGATTGCAACTGCTTTGGAGGACAGGGTCATAATTCAAAATGATCTGGACAAATTGGAGAAATGGTCTGAGTTAAACAGGATGAAGTTTAACAAAGACAAATGCAAAGTGCTCCACTTAGGAAGGAACAATCAGTATCACACATACAGAATGGGAAGAGACTGTCTAGGAAGGAGTACGGCAGAAAGGGATCTAGGGGTTATAGTGGACCACAAGCTAAATATGAGTCAACAGTGTGATGCTGTTGCAAAAAAAGCAAACATGATCCTTGGATGTATTAACAGGTGTGTTGTGAGCAAGACACGAGAAGTCATTCTTCTGCTCTACTCTGCTCTGGTTAGGCTTCAGCTGGAGTATTGTATCCAGTTCTGGGCGCCGCATTTTAAAAAAGATGTGGAGAAATTGGAAAGGGTCCAGAGAAGAGCAACAAGAATGATTAAAGGTCTTGAGAACATGACCTATGAAGGAAGGCTGAAAGAATTGGGTTTGTTTAGTTTGGAAAAGAGAAGACTGAGAGGGGACATGATAGCAGTTTTCAGGTATCTAAAAGGGTGTCATAAGGAGGAGGGAGAAAACTTGTTCACCTTAGCCTCTAAGGATAGAACCAGAAGCAATGGGTTTAAACTGCAGCAAGGGAGGTCTAGGTTGGACATTAGGAAAAAGTTCCTAACTGTCAGGGTGGTTAAACACTGGAATAAATTGCCTAGGGAGGTTGTGGAATCTCCATCTCTGGAGATATTTAATAGTAGGTTAGATAAATGTCTATCAGGGATGGTCTAGACAGTATTTGGTCCTGCCATGCGGGCAGGGGACTGGACTCGATGACCTCTCGAGGTCCCTTCCAGTCCTAGAATCTATAAATCTATGAATGTAATGCAGATGCGAGACCGGATACCCCGGGTTACCTCTATTGTACAGGAACGTTTGGAGAAGGCACCGGAGGCCCAGCAAACCCATTGCAATCACCAGGCAAAAGTGCGACAGTTCCAACTAGGGGATCGGGTTATGCTGTTGGTACCCACGGCAGAAAGCAAGCTTCTGGCCCAATGGCAGGGGCCCTATGAGGTGGTTGAACCCATGGGGGAAGTAACCTACAAGGTGCGGCAGCCAGGATGCAGAAAACAAGAATAGATTTATCACGTTAACCTTCTGAAACCCTGGCATGCACAAGAGGCATGCACAATGGTCCAAAAAGACCTAACCCAGGAAAACAAGCCTTCCAAACAGGTGAGAGTGTCTCCCGATTTAACACCAGACCAGAAGGATGAGGTATCTGAGATGATCTTCCGGAACCAAGATGTGTTCTCGACAAAACCGGGTTGAACAACCGAGACATATCACCACATCGTCACGAACCCTGGGGCCAGAGTAACAATGAGGCCCTATCAGGTGCCAGAGGCAAAAAGGAAGGAAATAAAAGCAGAAGTAAAAAAAATGCTGGAGTTGGGGATCATTGAAGAATCCCACAGTCAGCGGTCCAGCCCAATTGTGCTGGTGCCCAAACATGATGGCACCACAAGATTTTGCAACGACTTCCGGCGACTAAACGAAGTATCCCAGTTCGACGGGTACCCCATACCTCGCATAGATGAACTAGTGGACCGTCTGGGTAATGCCCGTACTTGACTACCCTAGACTTGACAAAGGGGTACTGGCAGATTGCCCTTGCAGAAGACACAAAGGAAAAGACTGCATTCTCTATACCAGAGGGTCTTTTTCAATATACTGTCCTCCCCTTTGGACTACATGGGACCCCAGCTACCTTCCAGCGCCTTATGGACAAGCTATTACGCTCTCATAACAGTTATGCTGCTGCCTACTTGGATGATGTGGTCATTCATACCCCAGACTGGGAAACCCACTTGGAGAAGGTGGAGGCAGTCCTCGATACCTTCAGGCGAGCTGGCCTTACAGCAAACCCTGCCAAGTGCGCTGTAGGGTTTACAGAGGCCAAATATCTTGGCTACATTGTGGGAAAAGGTCTGGTAAAACTCCAAGTGAACAAGTTAGAGGCCATTCAAAATTGGCCCTGACCAAGTCGCAAGAAACAAGTCCGGCCGTTCCTAGGTGTGGTGGGGTATTACCGACGATTTATCCCCCACTTTGCCACAAGGGCAAGCCCCCTGACAGACCTAGAGAAAGCCCGTGGACCTGATCTGGTGAGATGGTCTGACGCAGCAGAGGAAGCATTACAGACCTACGGACTGCCCTCTGCAATAACCCCGTACTGATAGCCCCTGATTTCACCAAGGAGTTTATCCTGCAGACGGATGCATCAGAAGTAGGGTTGGGGGCCGTTCTATCACAGATGGTCGGGGAGGAGGAACACCCAATTCTATACCTCAGTCGGAAACTCCTTCCAAGGGAACAAAAATATGCAGTGGTGGAGAGAGAATGCCTCGCTGTAAAATGGGCCATGGAAACATTGCGCTACTACCTGCTTGGGCGCAGATTTGTCCTCGTGACCGACCATGCCCCTCTTCAATGGATGCAGCGGAACAAGGAGAAGAACACAAGAGTGACCAGATGGTTCTTAACCCTCCAACCTTTCCAGTTCCATGTGCAACACAGAGCAGGGAGCCGTCATGGCAACGCCGATGGCTTGTCACGTGTGCACTGTCTGGCGTCCCAAGCTGCCCAACCCCTTGACGTTGAGCAGGGGGGAGGGATATGTGACAGACCCAGACCAGTGGGGTACAGGAGTCTGGTAGAGGGCAAATATACTGGTCATTGGATGAGTAGTTTTCTGTTCCCTGAGTGACCAGAGCAGGGGCTGCACTAGAGTAATCAGGAACCTGCTAGAACTAGTTAAGGCAGGCAGGCTAATTAGGACACCTCATCAGCTCATCAGTTCATCAACATCCTTCTTGAACTGCAGGCACTGGAATTGGACACTGTATTCCAGCAGTTGTCGCACCAGTGCCAAACAATCACGGCAAGATTCAGTACAAATAGGTTGATTGGGGTAGGAAGTATATGAATGAACTACAGCCATAGCGATAAGAATGTTTTGTCTTATCAAGGCTTGTCTGTCTCAACCTTTCTGCTTTGAGAATCCTTTAAAATATCACTTATATTTCTCTTGAGGTAGGGATGAGCAGTGTCCAGGAACAGCTGTAGTTTGAATCAATGAAATTTTGAAAGGAGAATATTTGATATGTTACATTTTGTTGGGCACAATTCTTTTTCCCTTTGGTAAAAGATCACTGTAGTAACCTAGTACTAGAAAAAAAACTATTACTACATAGCTTTTTGTTCTCCTGTTGCTTATTCACATACACATCACTACTCAATGGTGATCACACATATGTCAGTACATCCGGCATTGTGAAACTCATTTAAAATAGGCCAAAAGTAAAATAAGTAGAGGTAAGTGACATGAGAATAAGAGCCCTTTGAATATAAACTTGTATACCCTAAGTCCTGTTGTAAATATCACCATGTAGAAAACAGAAGATGGTCTGTTTTGTGTGTGCTTCAAACAAACAAACAAACAAACAAACAAACAGAAAACCCCCATCAATGGTCCTGAGTTATTTTTCACTTGTTTTGTACAGTTTTCATGAAATCCTGTCACAAGACTTGGTGGAATGATCATATTGCAACATACAGACAGTTATGCCAAGAAAAAGTATTTTTCATTTTAGAATCATAAAAGCATCCCTGTTATGGGAGCACCACGTGCTTTTGCTGTTGAAATACTTAGTTTGATTTTTTTTCAGCTGCCATTAATGTTTGTAGTTGCATACTCATGCTTATTCTTCAGAGCTCTTGTGTGGCTCGAAAGCTGCTTCTCTCTCAAAGAAATTGGTTCAATAAAAGATATCACCCATTATATATAATACACAATTCGTTTTTATTATTCTAAAATGCCATCTTCCTCCTGTGCCTGTCAACCCAGCCTTCCTTAATGGGGTGATTTTTCATGGGTATTTTACTGAGCTAGTTTTACTTTAGGGAGGACTACTTAAAATTAGAGGTATTGTGTAAATTTTGATGGGAGTAGCATTTCACCCTATCCTTTACGGATCCCTGATGAGCATCTTCCCCTTATGAACGTTGGGAACAACGTCCTCCCAGCTGAAGAGTAGTGGATGAAGTGTCCTTTAATAAGGTGATGGTACTCCTTAACTAGTGGTATTGTTGAGCATCTGCCAGTCCTCTTCAAATGTTCTGAATGCAATGCCTGCACAGTTCTTCTCACATTGGTTGTCCCATGGAGCCGGAAACTGGAATTGGAAATTGAATCCTCATCTGTCTTCTACTGCAGCGCACCAGCACTATGCCATGAGCAGACTGACTGGTGGATAGAAATTACTCGGTAGTTTTAGTGTGAAATGTGTTTTGGTCCTGACTACACTGTAGAAGCTACCAAATTTTAGGTACTTGGCTAGAATATGATGATCATTCTGCATCCCCCAACACTTTCCCCTCCCTCCCCCGCACCCAAAAATAACACACTGAGAAATTCCATGGGTTTTGCAGTGTAGACAGGACTGATCTGGACTCTTGTATTGTGCTACAGTCCTGTAGAAGTACAAGTCTGTAATATAAGTCCAGGCTACACTACAAGACCAATCCGTATTCTGAGTTGATCGAACTTGTTTGGCAACTTGGTTTCGACACAGTGATCCCCTGATGAGACCTTTAGTTGGAGGAAGTAGGCTGTATTACTCATTTTGTCAATCTCATGCTGTAGCTTAAAAGTTTTTAAAACAAAATGTTTCCATTTGATGCATGACTAAAAACTATGGCAGGCATGGGACCCAGCCACTTCTAAATAAGTAACTCAGTGACAGAAAGGGAAACATGACTCTGTGTGCGGGATGTGGTTTATTTTGTGTGGTAGTTTCATTTCTTGCTGGTGAACAGTAACATCTCAGTTGCCCTGTTAATAATAAAAGGATGTCTTTTAGTTTTATTTATTTCTTTTTTTTTTTTACAGCCCCATAATGTCTAATGGCTCAAATATGAGAGTGCAGTTCATAAATAATTTGAATTGTGCAAAATACTATTGTGAAAAACTTCTCCTTGCTGGTATAACAGCTGCTTATGAATTTCAGATACACGGAAATTGAATATGGGAGGATTTGGGGTGGGGGGTGTTTTGTTTTTAAGGTTTTATTTTCCTGTGTCTCTTTCTCTTCTCCCCCCCCCCTCTTCCCTGGGGTGGGGGGAGAGGGGTTTATTGGGTAGAAGTGGACGTCAGTGTTGAATGCCTGTCTTGTGATGAAAAGGCTTTTTTGAAGAGGAAAGCTTTTTGCAGTATTTTTGAAAGGTCAGGTTCTGAAGTTGCCTGATCTTCTCTAGGAGCTAGCTGGATCCCCTCAGCTGAGAATAATAACAAGGAGTCTGGTGGCACCTTAAAGACTAACAGATTTATTTGGGCATAAGCTTTCGTGAGTAAAAACCTCACTTCTTCGGATGCATAGAGTGAAAGTTACAGATGCAGGCATTATATACTGACACATGGAGAGCAGGGAGTTACTTCACAAGTGGAGAACCAGTGTTGACAGGGCCAATTCAATCAGGGTGGATGTAGTCCACTCCCAATAATAGATGAGGAGGTGTCAATTCCAGGAGAGGAAAAGCTGCTTCTGTAATGAGCCAGCCACTCCCAGTCCCTATTCAAGCCCAGATTAATGGTGTTGAATTTGCAAATGAATTTTAGTTCTGCTGTTTCTCTTTGAAGTCTGTTTCTGAAGTTTTTTTGTTCAATGATAGTGACTTTTAAATCTGTAATAGAATGACCAGGGAGATTGAAGTGTTCACTTACTGGCTTATGTATGTTACCATTCCTGATGTCCGATTTGTGTCCATTTATTCTTTTGCGGAGGGACTGTCCGGTTTGGCCAATGTACATGGCAGAGGGGCATTGCTGGCACATGATGGCATATATGACATTAGTGGATGTGCAGGTGAATGAGCCCCTGATGGTGTGGCTGATGTGGTTGGGTCCTCTGATGCTGTTGCCAGAGTAGATATGGGGACAGAGTAGGCAACGAGGTTTGCTACAGGGATAGGTTCCTGGGTTGGTGTTTCTGTGGTGTGGTGTGTAGTTGCTGGTGAGTATTTGCTT
Source organism: Trachemys scripta elegans (assembly GCF_013100865.1). NCBI lineage: Eukaryota > Metazoa > Chordata > Testudines > Emydidae > Trachemys > Trachemys scripta. The sequence goes on from NC_048299.1 coordinate 146,580,422, forward strand.
CAGGTTGGGGGGTTGTCTGTAAGCGAGGACTGGCCTGCCTCACAAGGTCTGTGAGAGTGAGGGATCATTTTCCAGGATAGGTTGTAGATCGTGGACAATGCGCTGGAGAGGTTTTAGCTGGGGGCTGTATGTGATGGCCAGTGGTGTTCTGTTATTGTCCTTGTTAGGGCTAAGATACAACCGAATTTGCTCCAACCCCTCAGACAGAGACAAACACCTACAAGATCTTTATCAAGCATTCGTAAAACTACAATACCCACCTGGGGAAGTGTTAAGGCTGTATTCCCACTTTGAACTTTAGGGTACAAATGTAGGGGCCTGCATGAAAACTTTTAAGCTTAACTACCAGCTTAGCTCTGGTTTCGCTGCCACCATTTTAATGGATTCCCTCCCTGGGAAGCCTTGAAAAACCTTCACCAATTCCCTGGTGAATACAGATCCAAACCCCTTGGATCTAAAACAAGGAGAAATTAACCATTCCCCTCCTTCTTCCCACCAACTCCTGGTGAATTAATATCCAAACCCCTTGGATCTTAAAACAAGGAAAGATCAATCAGGTTCTTAAAAAGAAGGCTTTTAATTAAAGAAAAAGGTAAAAATCATCTCTGTAAAATCAGTATGGAAATTAACTTTACAGGGTAATCAAACTTAAAGAGCTCAGAGGACTTCCCTCTAGTTTTAGGTTCAAAGTACAGCAAACAAACATAAACACTTTAGTAAAAGGTACATTTACAAGTTGAGAAAACAAAGTAAAACTAACACGCCTTGCCTGGCTATTCACTTACAAGTTTGAAATAGGAGAGACTTGTTTAGAAAGATGTGGAGAACCTGGATTGATGTCTGGTCCCTCTCAATCCCGAGAGCGAACACCCTCACAAACAAAGAACACAAACAAAAACCTTCCCCCTCCCACCCCCCCAAGATTTGAAAGTATCTTGTCCCCTTATTGGTCTCCACTTGTGAAGTAACTCCCTGCTCTCCATGTGTCAGTATATAATGCCTGCATCTGTAACTTTCACTCTATGCATCCGAAGAAGTGAGGTTTTTACTCACGAAAGCTTATGCCCAAATAAATCTGTTAGTCTTTAAGGTGCCACCAGACTCCTTGTTGTTTTTGTAGATACAGACTAACACAGCTACCCCCTGATACTCAGCTGAGAATGTTTTATCTCCAGATGTTGTGCACTTCGTTCTGGGCTTTGTGAGCTTTGTTGTCCCAGAGAAGCGTAGCTGTCATGGTGGCTCATAGATCAAAATTCTGTCTCTAATATACCTGGGACTTGATCAGTTAATATTGCTTAGGACCAAAGCTGTACACTGTCGTTGGAACCTGACTGGAAGCCAGTGAAGGAACTTGAGGATAGGCATGACATACATGTTCACTGCAGCCTAATTCATTGGGAAGATGAAATCAGAGAACGTTTTGAAAAATTGTTAGATCAATAATGTATTGGGAAACATGCACTGCTTAAAAGAATGCATATGGAAATTCATTCAGTATTTTTACCATTTAAGATCTTCAGTGAATTGTGAGATGTTTTGACTGTTACCCAAAATGCATGCTTTTTTCCCCCCTGAATGTGTGTGGGTTTGTGGAAGGACATACAGGGAAAAGACTATAACTAATTGAAAGCAGGAATAGGAATTTCCTTTTTATATTTCTTGATGGCACTGAGCCTAATCCTGTAGTCTTTACACAGCCTAGACTCTCATTTATTTTTATTTGCGATATACAATGTTTCTAAAATATGGAAGGGCCTGAAATAGTCTGAAGTACTGCAATCAAGAATGCAGACATGGACAGCTTCATTGTTTACCATTTATAAAATTTTGTAAGACATCAGCTCTCATTGACATTGACAAACTGGAGTTGTATGTCTGTCTCTCTGTTTTGAGGACAGACACGAGGATTGTGTTCTGTGTATCTAAAAGAGTGTTGACCAGAGCACAAATGTCTGTTGCTGCATTCTTTTAGTGGAAATGCTTTTATTTTCAAGTGTGTAAGCTTTTCTAAAATAAACTTCATATCTTAAAAATTAGGTCATTTCCAGGCATGGCAAAGAATTGTTCTTTTTATTTATGTAAGTGTTCTAAAAAACTACAAATGGATTCTAACCCAGAATTGGTACAGAAATGAGCTTCCAAATCATTGTTGGTAACAGTTCAGTTGTCTGCCAGATAGCCTCTTAACTCTGTGAGAGAGCTCCTTTTTCGTCATCCCTTATTGAATTATGCCTGCTATTTCTAGATAGAGGAAAGGTTAGATTTTTCAGTACTCGGTAATATTTGCTCACTGGTGGAAAATGTTAACGTGAATGTTAAGATCTTTGTGACTTCTAACCTAGTTAATTTTCAACTAAAATATCAAGTTCTCATAGTTCAAAGTAGCTATAAAATGGTATTGGATCACTTCTGTTTTGCCAATGCACAAACTGATACTAATAACTTGTTGATGCAGTTTTTAGGTGAACTAGCAAACTGAATGCACTAGGTTATTGACACCTTCGTTGTTGTTGTGTGTTGGGTTTTTTTTGCCTTTGATCTGTCCGTGAAGGTTTACAACTAGTAGAAAATGGAGGTAAAATGTATACCTTGCAAAATAACGTCTTCGTTCTCAGAATTGTTAGAGAAAAAGAGAATCATGTATTAAATCACTGTCCATATTTGAACATGTGCTGTATTTTTAAGGATGGGTTTTCGCTTTTAGGATGAGTCTTGTATCCAAGGCGTGATGGATAAGAAGAACCCCAAAATCTGTCTATACTAATGGATCTGAGAACTTGCTGTTACTCCATATTAAATGCAATCTAAAGGCATAGAGTAGCAGATGATCAGCTTTTACTCTGGAGGAAAGAACAAATCTAAAATGAATCAACTGATAAATGAAGGTCTTTCAGAAATGAGCAGAAAGTGGAGGGAGAGGCATGGTCAATCAAAGGGAGACCTTCTCTGCAAAATATGTGCATAGATAAGCAAATAAATTATGGGGCTATAATTCCTCGAGATGTTATGGTGCTGACACAGATGGCAAGAGTGACGCAGAGACCAATTTATGCTTGTTCTAGTAGTATTGCTGTTACCTTTCTCCCACTTCCTTGTGTTACTTAGTTCCTCTCTCCTCCTCCTCCTGTAGTCTTCATTCACTGCCTGAATGGCTTTAGCTTACTGCTCTTGTGGCCTTAATAGGTTTATTTTTTAGTTTGCAGATGTGATTTCACACCCATGCACTGGGTCAGTCTTTTGGGGGGGGGGGGTGTTTTTATGGGGGGCTGATTGTGGAACTGAAAACTGCAATTCATGTTGTGTATAATGTATTCCAGGATATAAAAGAAGATGGTGGTAAGGATCAAAATCTCAATTGATTATAATACACAGTTCAGCATATTCTTATGTTAAATGCCTATTAAAAAGACCAGTGATCCATATTATTTAGATAATTGGTATTTATCTCATGGTCCAAAGTCAGAAATTATATAACAGAATGAAATACTTTGCATCACACTTGTGATTTATTACAGGCACTTAGGAGGGGAGTACTCTGCTAGAAAAGTCAAATAAAAAAATGCTTAGCATTTGCTTTTATGCTGTCAGATAGGCAATCTAAATGAGAGGTGTGGAGTTAAGAAAAACTCATGACATTGATTTCATGGTGTTGTATTCAAATGCTTCAGTAATGAAAGTACATCTAATTTCCAGAGAATTTTACTGTGCTCACGCTGAAAGAATTTGAGAGCATGACAAAATCTTCCCCTTTCCCTTACTTGGGAAACAAGGTGAAGATTAAAGCCAGAAATTCCCCATTTTCATCTAAGTGCCATTAAAAACACAAGCAAAAGAGACAGTTGGTTATTCATTATCACAAACCATGCTTTTGTTTAGTAGAGAAACAAGAATACTGTGTTGCTTTTAATCGATTATACATATATAATTAAAAAAAAATCTTCTCAGCAAGATGTCTGGAAATGTGACCTTTACTTTATGAACTGCTATAGAATATGGCAGTGGCTCTCAACCTTTCCAGGCTACTGTACCCTTTCAGGACTCGGAATCTGATTTGGCTTGCATACCCCCCAAGTTTCACCTCACTTAAAAACTACTTGCTTACAAAATCAGACACAAAAAAATACAAAAATGTCACAGCACACTAGTACTGACAGATTGCTTGCTTTCTCATTTTTACCATATAATTCTGGAATAAATCAATCAGTGCATAGTATATAGAGCAATATAAACAAGTCATTGTCTGTATGAAATTTTTGTTTGTACTGACTTTGCTAGTGATTCTTTATGTAGCCTGTTGTAAAACTAGGCAAATATCGAGATGAGTTGATGTACCCGCCGGAAGACCTCTGTGTACCCCCAGGGGTACACGTACCCCTGGTTGAGAACCACTGCAATATGGCCACTAGAACGCTTGACTATATTCTTAAGGTGCTACAGTGAGAGAGCTTCTTGTTACATACTTTTTAATGTTTTTTAGAGACAGTTGACATCAAATAGGGTGTCACAAGCTGTGTAGTTAAGTAAGTTACGATGTATGTGGATTTTTTGTAGGTTGTCATAAGTGGTGGAGCGACATCGAGTGGTGATCAGGACACAGAGGACACAGAGCTGATGGCAATCTATACCACAGAAAATGGCATAGCAGAAAAGGTATAATTTTTTGTTAAATACTTTGTAAAATTCATGTTAATATAAAATAACTTACTCTTGCTTCATCCTAGGGCCTGGGCATTCTTTCTAATTAATTTAAATTCATTGTCTACCTTCTCTACTTCCACAAAAAACACTGACTTACAGCCCCAATTCTTGGTTCACTGAGGTATTTACCTTCCTTATGACTGCAGGGTCAGGTCCTTGGTTATAGAGCTCAAGGAGCGACACAGCAATTAGGTTGGGAGTTAAAGCACACAAACAATTTCTTTAATTCTTAATATGCTGCTTTTTTGCATTTCTGAACTCCATCTGGCCTTTTACACATCCTCATGTGCTGCCACACTCTGTCAAACTTGCTTCTGCTGAAGACATCTAGAAGTATTAAAATGTATCAACTTAGGGCTAGTCTATGCTGTGTGGTCACAGTAGAGCTCTGGGAGAGAGCTCCTCCAGTGCTCTAAAAAAGCCACCTCTACAAGGGGCCTAACTACCAGCGCTGGTGCACTGTCTACACTAGCATGTTACAGCGCTGAAACCTGCAGCGCTCAGGGGTGTGTTTTTTTCACACCCCTGAGCGAGAAAGTTGCAGCGCTGTAAAGTGCTATTGTAGACAAGCATGTAAAGGAAAGAACAAAGGACCACGGGCTCAACCCCTCTGTAAATCCCTTCAGTGAGTTCCTATGTGTCATGAGATTGCAAGATCTCCTCCTCCCACCATCAGTCTACACAGCAGCCTCATAACTATTCCTTTTAGATCTCTCTAAAGCTAACTTTCTGCAAACTAAACCCTGCCAATTCCAATGCATTTAGATCCCCCCAATAGCACTCTATAATTTTGATCAGATGGGTAGTTTTAATCTTAAAATGTCCATAATAACAAGGTAAATGATGTTTCTAAATATTGATTCAATCACTCTGACTTTGAAATTTTCAACAAGAACTTTCTCACTTCCCTTTTAGAAGGCAGAATTAATGAGAATTACAGGAAAAAAGCCTGCCAGCAGGTGTTCTGGCATTAAGACTGTAGTGATTTTTGTGCCCTTTGTCTTGTTTCTCACATACTCAAGTTTCTAATCCTTCCGAATACAAGGGCATTTTTTTGTTCTTTACTGAAAGCATTGTGAACCCATAAATACACCCATAAATGTTCTCCTTGGGTATTGGTAGTGGCATATTAACTATTCAAAGAGACTCTGTTAAGGCAACTAGGCCTAAAATTAAATCAGTCAGCTTGGTTTTGATTTCGTAGCATTTATCATAGAATCATGGAACTGGAAAGGACCTCGAGAGGTCATCTAGTCCAGTCCCCTGCACTCAAGGCAGGACTAAGTATTATCTAGACCATCCCTGACAGGTGTTCGTCCAACCTGCTCTTAAAAATCCCCAATGATGAAGATTCCACAACCTCCCTAGGCAATTTATTCCAGTGCTTAACCACCCTGACAGTTAGGAAGTTTTTCCTAATGTCCAACCTAAACCGCCCTTGCTGCAATTTAAGCCCATTGCTGCTTGTCCTATCCTCAGAGGTTAAGAAGAACAATTTTTCTCCCTCCTCCTTGTAACAACCTTTTATGTACTTGAAAACTGTTATCATGCCCCCTCTCAGTCTTCTCTTCTCCAGACTAAACAAACCCAGTTTTTTCAATTTTCCCTCATAGGTCATGTTTTCTAGACCTTTAATCATTTTTGTTGCTCTTCTCTGGACTCTCTCCAGTTTGTCCACATCTTTCTTGAAATGCGGTGCCCAGAACTGGACACAATACTCCAGTTGAGGCCTAATCAGAGTGGAGTAGAGCGGAAGAATTACTTCTCATGCCTTGCTTACAATACTCCTGCTAATACATCCCAGAATGATGTTTGCTTTTTTTGCAACAGTGTTACACTGTTGACTCTCATTTAGCTTGTGATCCACTATGACCCCCAGATCCCTTTCTGCAGTACTCCTTCCTAGGAAGTCATTTCCCATTTTGTATGTGTGCAACTGATTATTCTTTCCTAAGTGGAATACTTTGCATTTGTCCTGATTGAATTTCATCCTATTTACTTCAGACCATTTCTCCAGTTTGTCCAGATCATTTTTAATTTTAATCCTATCTTCCAATGCACTTGCAACCCTCCCTGCATCCCCCAAGCTTGGTATCGTCCGCAAACTTTATAAGTGTACTCTCCATACCATTATCTAAATTATTGATAAAGATATTGAACAGAACCGGACCTAGAACCAATCCCTGCGGGACCCGACTCATTATGCCCTTTCAGCATGACTCTGAACCACTGATAACTACTCTCTGGGAACGATTTTCCAACCAGTTATGCACCTACCTTATTAGTAGCTCCATCTAGGTTGTATCGACATTGCAAGATAACACAGATAGAAAAAGAGCTAATAGGGTAGGGCAGTGTTGCAAACAGGCAGAATATACAAGAATGTAAAAGAATCTTAGCTCTTCTGGTGCATAGGCAGTAAGATTCTTGTATATCGGTCTGCATGGGCAAAAACAAGTGGTTTAGCTGAGTTAGCTCTGCTGAGTTAGGCCTTATGTAAACAAAAATGTTGCCCCAGTTGAACTTATATGTTAAACCAGTTTAAGTTAAAACAGTGGAAACCCGTGTTGACATGCTTCTGATTAAGAATAGTTTATTTTGGTTAGCTTTAACACCTTTCTAATCAACTTAAATTAAATTGAAATCAACTTGGTTTATCCAAATCACAGTGACCACACAGCCTTTTGTTCCAGTTTAACTAAGGGCATAGTTGCATCTCTCAAGGATGTGAAAAATCCACACCCCTGAGAGATGTAGCTATAAGGACCTTATCCCTGGTTTAGACAGTGCTAAGTTGATGGAAGAATTTTTCTGTAAACCTAGCAAATGTCTCCCGTCGAAGGGGATTACCTGTGCCACAGAGAAGCACTGCAGTGGCGCAGCTGGGTTGCTCTAGTCTTTTCAGGGTAGATATACCCCAAAGCTGCTTAATATCCCACCTTTAATTTAAGCTTTCTCATGGTGAGGAAGCCGTAGGTTAACTAAACTGAAAACCCTTCAGTGCCCACATAAGCATAGTTTAATACCTTTAAGATTGTCAGCACAGGCGCAACACAGCTGACTTAAACAATCTTAAAGGTGATAAACTATACCTGTATGGGCATTGAGGGGGGATTTAAGTCAAATTAAGCTGATTAGATTGAAAGGCACATCTCTTCTTTGCCCATGTAGACCAATCCTCTGAGATACCTGCTGGCTCACAAGAATGGACCAGTCAGAGCAAGAAGAGGTGATGCCTTTGGAGTAGTCTAGTGTCACTTATATGCATCCGTTCTGGGTTGTAAGTGTGTGTTGCGAGTTGGGGTTTCCATCTGTTGCATTTGGCTGCTTTTAGGTTTTTTTTTTTTTTTTGAATGGTGAGGACAGATTTTCTTTTCTTTTTTTAAATGTAATGTGCTCTCATGCTATGTCAAATACATGGAATACATTTGTCCATGTCATGCCTGAAACCTTTCAAAAGCAGGCATGAAATGATAAAGGTTCATCATTTCTGCCTTTCATGTGTCTGTTTCTTCCTCTGTCCAAATTAGCTCTTTACCTTTTACAATGCAATTTTGTTTTATTGTTGATGGTTACATTGAACTCAAGAGGCTGGGTAAGCTGTGCTAATTGCTGTTAGCCCACCACTCTTGTATTGCTAAAATCATGTAGAATTTGGGTCCTGGTTCAAGTTGGGGCTCGTTTTAATCAACTTTAAAAAAAAATCTGACAAAATAGCCGCTACTAGACATAGCACCTTTTTGGTGCAAGAAGTAAGTTGTGTTTTTTTATTTTTTTCCCTCACACTTGTCCTTTATAAGAGATGCTCTGCTGTTCCAACTCCTTCTGATTTCAGCACCTCTCTGGATTGGGCCCATGAATTTTGAAGTCAGTTTCGAAGAGAGAGTTTGGTGGCAATACATGCACTGCTTTTGTCAGTCTTTGTGCACATTTTACTTATTCACAGTCTTTGCAGATTTTCTAATCTGGCATCTTTATCGTCCAATTTTCCTTTTAAGAAATACGTATTTCTAATAGGGATGAAATAGATCTTTCGTTTTTTGACTGGTGGAAAATATTTCACAAAAGTCTTGAATCAGATAGTGCAGGAAGCTGCTTGCTCTGTTACAGGAAAAACATAATAGATTAGGTGGTGGCAAACATGAGCTATGTCTTTTTCCTCCTTTAACGAAAAGGACTACACAAAGTTATCTGTAGGCTGTCACATCTCATCCCTTGAAACTGATTCACTGTTTATGGGGGAGATTTTCAAAGGCACAAAGGGGAGTTAGGAACCCAAGTCCCTGTGACTTTCAGTGAGAGTTGAGTGCGTAACTGCCTTTTGTGCCTTTGAAAATCTCTCCTTAAACCTGCCCGCAGGGCTACTTGAAAGAATTAAGGATTTCTTAATCCTAGAGGGTGGAGTAGGGGAGGGCTTTAATCTATTCCATCAGCCTTATTCATGCTGATAAATAGAACTGTAAGTGTCAGTAGTCATTATGGGATTACTCTTCAGTCGTGTTGTATTCCTGTTAAACAAGTGGGCTTTCTATATTGAAACAAACGTTGACTTTCACAGATTTTGTGAAACTAAAGAAATCTTGATTAATGTATTTCCCCTAGTACTGTTGGTGTTAAGCCATATAAGTGACATCTTTGTGCTGAGTGTTAATACGCCAAGGACTGGAGAACTTCTTCAAGGAAAATCTTGTTTGGGGCTTGAACCCCAAATGCCATTAGACCTTTGATTGTCTGAAGCTGGGACTGGATGATGGGGGATAGATCACTCAATAATTGCCTGTTCTGATCGTTCTCTCTGAAGCATCTGGCACTGGCCACTGTCAAAAGACAGGATATTGGCGTCGTTGGACTATTGGTCTGACCCAGTATGTCCTTTCTTATGTTCTTATAACCTTCCCTTTTGTAATGTAGACTCTGTAGCCTGAAATGTTTCAAGTGAAACTATATGGAATAGTTATTGATCTGGTGACCAAATTACCAGAACTTTTTAAAAATGACTGTTAAAAATATCTGACTTGAAGGTAGCTTTAGTTATAATCATATATTTATATTAGGTTTTTATAGAGATCTTTAGAATCCAGTTCTGCTATTCATCTTTAAAATTTAGACTAAAAATAGGCAATGTTAAAACAGGCATCACAGTCTTAATTTGTCAGTGTGTTTTGCTTTGAAATGATCTGTCTAATACTAACATAAGAATGACCTTACTGGGTCAGACCAAAGGTCCATCTAGCCCAGTATCCTGTCTACTGACAGTGGCCATTGCCAGGTACCCCAGAGGGAGTGACCTAACAGGTAATGATCAAGTTATCTCTCTCCTGCCATCAATCTCCACCCTCTGACAGACAGAGGCTAGGGACACCATTCCTTACCCATCCTGGCTAATAACATTAATGGACTTAACCTCCATGAATTTATCCAATTCTCTTTTAAACGCTGTTATATTCCTAGCCTTCACAACCTCCTCAGGCAAGGAGTTCCACAGGTTGACTGTGCGCTGTGTGAAGAAGAACTTCCTTTTATTTGTTTTAAACCTGCTGCCCATTAATTTCATTTGGTGGCCCCTAGTTCTTGTATTAAGGAAAAGTTATTTACTTATTCCCATATCTACTTTCTCCACATCACTCATGATTTTATATACCTCCATCATATCTCCCCTTAGTCTCCTCTTTTCCATACTAATACTAAAATCACATACTTTATGGAAAGGTATTTGTTAAATCATAGGACATAATTGAGATTTTTGGGAAGAGCTGCATAGATTCTTTTCTTTATTAATATTTGGTTAGTTCCTTGACTATCTGAAAGGTTTTTAGCTGTAACTTTGGAAGGCTAATAATATACCAGCATCATTTTGGATTATATTTTGTTTAACAAGAACATTAGATAAATATCTGAAACAAAGTCCACAATATATCAACTTGTCTAGATGCAGAAAACTTTTTATTCCAGAGTCCAACTGCGAACACTAAGCTTACTCAGAGAGCCATAAAGATTATTTCTCTGTTTCTAATATAATATTTTAACAGGCAAAACTCCAGTTTTCATTATGGTACTGCAAAGATTAACTTTGGCAACTGGTGAGTTGTAAATTTTATCTGATGCTAGTATTGCACCATGGGGATTGGGTCACATCAAGGCAAAGCTTGCATGTGGTAGCAATAATCTGATAAAGACTCTTTAATATGCAAAATTTATTATGGTAAAATCACCGTTGTATATTGGTCTTCAGATTTGAAAGCATGCATTTGCTGACTAATTTTTGTGCCTAAATTGTATTTTTATCTGTTTTCTACTGATTTCTTAACTCCTCATCTAGTTCTAGGACAATTTAGCCAGCTACATGCCAGTGTAACTCAGATTACGTTACACTGAAGAAAAACATCCATTCATTGCTTCAACACACTAAGTACTCAGTTCTGGGTACTTCTTTTTCTGTCTCTTTTTTTTAAACTGTACGTGAACAAGATTGTAAATAGTGCATAATATAATTTGCCCTATATAGATAGAGAATTTATCAGCTCTGCTTGATTTAGGAACTTGGTAGAGGTGAAAGGAGATGGCTTTATCCATTAGCCATCTAGTGTGGGAGATAATGGTTGACACTGTAATTTCCTTTATGTAAACATATCTCTTCTGTTTATCAATCACCCTTAACAACAAGGTATCAATCATGTTTCTTTTTTGTTGTTGTTCTATTTCTCATAAAATATCACTCATCAAAGACCAAACAAGACTTAAAGAAAAAAGTTCAAAGTGAAGATAACTAAAATTTGTATAATCTGTGGCAAGTAAATATGCACACTAACATGTATAAGTCTGTAGACCATGAATGCTAAATTACCTGGCACCTGTTAGTCCCAATATTAGGCCTGATAGCCGGAGTGAAAATAGCTGCACTGCCCAAAGGCTCCAATTTAAAGAAATAAACACTTGTGCACTGCTTATTGCATAATTGATTTAATTGTAAAGTGTTGTCAGTTAGCTCATCATATAACACTTTTAAAAATGTATCTTGAATTATGTCTCTTACATTTTTATCATCTTTCACTTCTGACTTCTCTCCACTTCTTTATTTTTTCCCCTTTATTAGATCATGGTGTAAGTCTGTCAGTTATTTTTGGTGTCTTTCTCCCTTTGCTTCCATTATTTCCCTTTTGCTTTGTTCCCTTACTCTGTGTGGTTTTCTCTATACATATCCATATATGTCTCACTTCTCCAGCCCCACAAAAAATTATTTCAGTAATCTGTTTATTTTCCAGTCTATTCCATCACGCTCATTCACGCAAATCCGCTAACTTGGTCACACACTCACTCCCATCAAATACCTCATGTTACATTCCAGGGTGCAATCCAGACCAGTGAGGGGTGGTCACCACTTGCCCTGCAACTTTGGGTGCCTCACAATGTTTTGATGATGTAGCTCCCAACCTGGGCCGCTCACAAACAGCCTTCCAGCATGCAGGTCACACCCTAAGGACTGGACAGTGCAGACACAATTTTTTGAAAAAATACAGGCCTAGGAGTGTGATGGGGTTATCCTGCAAGTATAGGATCTTAGGCTGGTGGAAGCCAGACTGTGGTTGGTGTGTTGCTGACAGACTGCTGGGCTCAGAGCTGCTGGATGTGTTTGTTTGAATGTTTTCTATTTCTAAATATATTTTCAGGCTTTTAATCTCTTTTGTTATAGATGGGTGTGTTGTAAACTTGTGTTTGGGTGGGCCAATAAATAACGCCAATAATAATAAATAATGGCCAGGTAGGACAGTGGGCTAATAAATAACGCTTTTATCGTAGAAAATTTCCCACCATCACTGTAGAGCTGGTGCAATTTCACCTGTCTTGTGAAGACCAGTGGGGAGTGTTTCTGGGTAGTATGGTGCTAATGCAGCTGTGGGAAGTTATTGGAAGCTCCTCAGCATAGCTGCAGACCAAGAGAAGAGGCCAAAGGGCAAGGACCAATGAAGGCACATCAGCTTGCCCAGATTATGGCCAGGACTTTGCATGAAATCTAGTACCTAATGTTGTGGCATTCTGAACATGTGAAGGCAAAAATGTCACTTCAGCACACTGTCATAGGCAACTTGTCAAGGTCAGGCCACTCAGTTAGTCTTTGGAAGGACTTGACCTTGGAAAGTTACCCATGACACACAGTATCAACAGTGTTCTGTTGGATAAGGGGGCAAATGATAATTTTGCCTTCAGGAGTGTAGGGCAACTGTCCATCGTGTTTAATTTGTGCTCCTAGATGGATGGCTTTACCAAAACAACTCTGGCATTGTTCACAAGGAAACAATTTTTCTCTATTGGTATTAGACTTAGCTTTTATTTAACAGGGTGGTGGTGTTTCCTTCTTGACCGTTTTTAGTCAGTATGTTGATGACTTAGCCAAAAAATTAATTAAAATACAAAATCCCCTATTATAAACAAAATCCTCAGCAAGTACATATACTAATCTCAGAGCAAAAGGAAGGATGAGGAGAAATGTATACAGGCACAAAAACACTCTTAAGAAGTTGAGCAGAACTTTATTGCAATGAGACTGAAACCATCACAGAAATTTCTCTTGAAGTATACTTAACTTCCTGGGCGAGGGCTCTTCTTTTCCGACAGACTGTCTCAGTCTCAATTTGTCCTAAGCCCTCCTTAGATTGGGCTTTTCTGGTTGTCCAGCTGTTCAACCTAATGAATAAGAAAAGTCCCCATGTCACATAAAGGTGCCATCGGGTCTCCCCACATTTTCACTAACTTCTGCATCTCCCTTTCTCTCTCCATTTTTTTTTTTTTTCCGGTGGCAGCTTTCTTTTCCCCACTGATGCTCTTCACTCAGCTTCGTCTTCACTGACACAAAGCAAGATATCAAACATGCTGTAGTTAGCTTGCTGTATAATCCTGAGTGGAGGCAGAAGGCACTTAGTGTCTACCATGAAAGTGGCTAGGTGAGGTCAGTGCTATGTACCTCCTGCCCATGGTTAACCTCACCTAATTTACTCTCATAAAAATAAATTGATTTTTCCCCATTCTGTTTTTAGTTATCCTTTGGTAAAAGCATACGCTTAGTGCTGCTGCTGGTCTGCCAGATGGGAGCCACACTGAACAGCTTCCTCTCAGTGATCATTTAGGAGCTATCCCTCTCATTTCAATCATTCCTTCAACAAAACACTGAATTTAACATTTTGAGTAGGCTTCTAGGATATGAATATCACTGTACTCCGCACAGGAAAAATCTCAATGTCCCCATTCTTCCCCAGCCCTATATGTAATTTATCTGAGTATGGATGTGTAGCCTAGGCAGTTGTATTTGTTTTGCTAACAAAATCAGTGCAGTGTGAAAAAGAAATGTCATGGGTCAGTTGATTTCCATGACGCTTTGGATAATAAACTAAATTGGGATCATGTAAGAATTCTACGTGGATTTATCTCAATGAAAGGAAAGGGGAGTCTGGGAAAGTTATCAGTTTTGCGTAAGGCTTTTTCATGTGAATTTGTTCTGAGTGTGGATTAGACCAGAACAGTAGTTATATAAGTTATCATTCAGGGTTTAAAATGCTAAAATCAAATCCTCCCTCCTGCTCAAATGTTCTTGGCACTAAAAGACATGTAGGTATTTTGATCTCAGTTTTAATTCCCCAGTTTTGAAATGAAGCCATTAAAATTGTGTTTAAAATATTTTAGTGTAGAAAATACGATAATGATTCTGAAATTATTGCAGACTATCTAGGGAGGCTGGAAGGTACTACCATACACGTAGCTGCTTTTCTAGCATGCTCTCTCCTAATTAGGGTGTATTAATGTGCAGAGGCCAAATTCAGATCTCATTTACACTTGGCAAATCCAGAGTAACTCAGTTTGTCTGTATTAAAGATGCTCTGGATTACTTAATGTAGCTATATCAACGTTTTTTTTTCTACATGCTTCAGTGTGCGGCAACAAGCAACAACCCCATAAGGTTTGCTATGTTGCTAAAAATGATTGAACATGACTAAAAGAAGTAAGAGGCCATCTGAGAATGCAGTCATAATAGTTTGAAATGTTCTTGCCCTCAGTTTAGATCTCTGATGCAAGGATTGCCATTTTACTTTTGAAATATCCATTGTTGAATGTTCTTCTACTTACTCTTTTTTTCCTCATTCTCCTTTTTTGTGTAAACCAATCAGTCATGATAATCCCCATTTATTTTGGCATAATCTGCTGCCAAAGTGGTTATATCACAAATGGAGGATTATGCTTTGTTTGTCTGAATAGGCAGGGGATGGGTTATGAAAGAGAATCTTTTTATTCACGCTCAGTAGTTAGAGTTGGGGATAGCGGTTGATCATCTCAAAGGTTTAAGCTTTTAATATGCACTGGTGTTGCTTTGGAATACTAGAACCCCGTCCTCTTCAAGAGTACCTTAAAAGTCTAACATTCCAAATTCAGTTATTCTTCTGTAATATTAAACTGCTGTTGGCTTTTCCTCTTTTAATTTAACAGAGTTCTCTGGCAGAGACACTGGACAGCAGTGGAAGTTTAGATGCGCAGAGAGCTGACATGATTTACACAATTGAGGATGTTCCTCCCTGGTACCTCTGCATATTCTTGGGGTTACAGGTACATTTCAAAACGCATATTTCTGAAGAAATCCATTTTTTGGTTTATAATCTTTAAGAAAATGTTCAGCATTTTTATATAGTACATAATGGTACGTGATACAACAATGTTGGTGACTTGCCTTCTGCTTTGAGTCCATTTGATTACTTATTGAAGTGGTTGGGGAGGGCTGCAAGCCCACTCTGGCAACAGAGTCGTGTATTGTGGATGGAAAGTACTACCTGGGAGTCTTAAAACAGCTGGAAGCTTATAAAAGTCCTATCTATTTGTTGTTATGCTCCCCTACATTCATATCTGTATTAATTTTTTTTCTCCAGCATTCCTAGATTTTTGCAAAAAAGCCTATCATGGCAAGATAGCCTGCCTGCAAAATGTCTCCTTCCCTTCTCTACCACCTCACTAGGATTCACATATTGACAAAGAGCTATAATGTTGCTTGCTAGCTGTTGCATTTCAGGAATTACTGGAGACTCACTTCACAAATAGCCATTTGGGCTGCTACCTAACACGTGTTCCATAATTTAACTAAAAATTTAAAATTCAGTAGCAACTTGTCACTCATGAATTCATGTGAGGATAATATAGGGGGATGGAAGGTGAGAGAGATGCTGTGTTAATGTTCTGATCTTTCTTGGAGGTACTGCTTTTAGTAGGGTTAGTTCTGGGAATGACTAGCACCAAGATGGCAGCATCTACTGGCTGGAAAGCTGGTTAATTATGAAAAAAACACCTCTCCCCCCCGCCCCCCGCCTGCTGAGTTCCTTGTACTTTTCAGGCATTTGTTTGTACTTTGTGTTAGTTAGCGAGTTAGACTATGTCTACACTAGGAGTGTTTTGTGGGTATAGGAATACCAGTGTACTATACCGGCAAAGTGCTCCTAGTGTGGGCACAACTAGACAGGCAAGGCTGTGCTTTGTACTGGTGTAATAAAAGCGCCCCCCACGAATGAAACAAGCTCTAGTGGTAAAAGCACAGTTTTGCTGGTATATCTCTGTTTAAACTACAGACTTCTGCCAAAACAGTTATGTTGGTCATGAATCTCACTCTTTGCATCCTTGATCAACTTAGTAATGCCGGCAGTAGTCTGTAGCATAGACATGGCCATAGTAGAACTTAATGGACAGCCAAGACAGCTGGATTCTAGTTGCAGTTTTGCTGTGAATGTGGGCAAGTCCTTTCATCTCTCTCCCCCTCTCTAAAAAGGGTAATAAAATTACCCCAAAGGAGTGTTGAGACTTCATTAGTATTTGTAAAAATACTTTGAGATCCTCAAACAAATGACTCCTTAGAAATCCAAAGTGGCTTATTTTTATTCCTGCAGTTATTCATCAGCCAGTACTGCAGGAATTTTCTTTTTCTTACATAGTTGAACATGCAGCTTTTTAATAATTTTTTTAATCTACTTGGATTGGAGCAGAATAAATCCATGATTTGGCTAGTCTCTAACATTCCAGAACTTATCCCCTATATAGTTTTCATACTGAAGTACTATTTAAATTCATGTCTAATCAGACAGTCTTTCATGTAATCCTCACGTGAATTAATTTGGTGGATAGGAGGAATGCAGTGGACATAATATACCTGGACTTCAGCAAGGCTTTTAACACAGTCTCACATGACATTCTGATAAGTTGCTGGAGAAATGCAGGCTCAGCAGAACTACCATTCAGTGGATATGCAATTGGTTAAAGAACCGCAAACTAAGAGTAACTATTAATGGAATGATGTGGGATTAGAGGGAGGTCTCAAATGGGGTTCCACAGGGATCTGTTCTGGGTCTGATGTTGTTTAACAGCTTTATTAATGACCTGGATGTAGGAATAGAGAGCATACCAATCAAATTTGCAGATAACACACAGCTCTGTGTGTGTGGGGGAGGGGTTGCAAACAGTTTGGTGGATAGAGCTGAAATTCAGAATTATCTTGATAAATTTGAGTACTGGGCTATAGGCACCAAAATGAAAATCAACAAAGACAAATATAAGGTGCCACACTTATGGAAGAAAAACCAAATGTACAAATACAGAATGAGGGATAACTGGCTTGGCAGCAGCACTGCTCAGAAGGATCTGGGAGTTGTGGTGGATCACAACCTCAACATGAGTCAGCAATGCGATGCTGTTACAAAAAAAAGCAAATGCAATTTTAGGTCGCATTAACAGAGGCATAGCACGCAAGTCATGGAAAGTGATAGTGCTGCTCTATTTGGCGCTGGTTAGGTCTCAGCTGGAGGACTGCGTCCAATTTTGGTCATCAATGTATAGAAAGGATGCAGAGAAACTAAAAAGGATCCAGTGGTGAGCCACAAAGATGATCAAAGTGCTGGAATGCAAGCCATATAAGCAAAGGCTGAAGGAACCGGATATGTTTAGTTTAGAAAAGAGGAGACTAAGAGGGGGACATGACAGCCATCTTCAAATACTTAAAGGCACAGTTGCCAACTTTCACGCTGTAAATAAGCACCCCAACTTTCACAATAAGCCACAAATCAAGCTAATCCCATTTCAAAACAAGGCAAAAACAAGCCAATCCCTAAGAACCCCAACATGCTACGTGACTAGATCCCCCCGGTGTGCAGCCTGGGACTGTCGTGGGCCCGGTGTGCACCCCTGACTCTCCACCCCCTTTGCTCCTGCTTGCCAGGAGCTGATCCCAAAAAAAAAAAAAAAAAAAAAAAAAAGCAACAAGCTACAAGCCAGAAACTAGCCAACAAGCAACTCAGAAGCCAAAAACAAGCCCAATTTCTGCAGTTTCTTTGCGGCTTTGGCATGTCTGCTTAAAAGGCTGCCATAAAAAAGATAGAGAAGAATTGTTCTCTCTTGCCACAGAGGCAGTGGGACAAGACAGTGGGTTCAAACTACAGCATAGCTGATTTAGATTAAATCACAGGGAAAACTTCCTAAATGTAAGAATAGTAGGACAATGGAACAGACTGCCTCAGGAGGTTGTGGAAACTTCTTCACTAGAGGTTTTCAAAAGGAGGCTGGATAGTCATTTGTCTTAGATGGTTTAGACACAACAAATCCTGCATCTTGGCAGCGGTGTAGACTAGATGACCCTTGCGGTCCCTTCTAACCCTGTGGTTTTGTGTGTTTCAAAATGGAGCGAGCTATTTTTCTGCTTCTGTAAGTTGGAAGCTGCTTCAGCATGGTTACCTAGATACCTACTCATCAAGAATAAGAACAGGAACCATTTAGCTATGTAAATAGCCTAATTTATCATCTATAAGTAGAAGTCATTAGTAGCTGGCTAAAAGTAGCTAAACATGGAAAGTAAAAAATATTAGAAATTAAAATATTTGGAACCAGAAAACAATGAGAGGTTTGGTGGTTAATTTAAAGAAATAAATAAACTGAGTGTAAAGGGAAAAATAGTGCATCTCTAAGGTTCTTGTATGTGTGATTATTAGTATTAACAAGCTGTTCATTCTTTGTGTTCACAGCACTACCTGACATGTTTTAGTGGAACTATAGCAGTACCTTTTTTGCTAGCTGATGCCATGTGTGTTGGATTTGACCAGTGGGCTACTAGCCAACTGATTGGGACCATTTTCTTCTGTGTGGGGATCACTACTTTGTTACAAACAACTTTTGGATGCAGGTGAGATCAAAACTCATACTTCATTCTTTATTGTTGCGATACTGATGGTGGGGTACACATCTCTTTAAATGTACAGGATATCCAAGAAGTGCATAGGGTATTTCAGAAGGATGAATGTGAAATACAGAATAACAGTTCAGACTCAAGATTGCTCGGGAATAGGGTTGTCTGATCCTAATTTTGGAAGGTTTCACAAAAAAATGGATATGAAGTAAAAGAATAAGGCTATGTCTATACTTAAAACATTACAGCTCCAGTTTTACGCTACTGTAGTGCTTCAGTGTAAACTTACTATACTCACTTATTACTGTGACTGGAGGGGTTCTCTTGTCACTGTAGTAAATCTACCTCCCCAAGAGGCCGTAGCTAGATCAACGGAAAAATTATTCCATCGATGTAGCACTGTTATAGATGTGCTTGTGGGTTAGGTCAGCTTTGCTACATCACTAAGAGATGTGGATTTTTCACACCCCAGAGCAATATAACTGGATTGATCTAATTTTCTAATATAGACCAGCACTACATTTTGGATAACTGGGAAGCTGTTTCGAATGAAAGAAGGCATGAGCAGAATAAAAGAGTAGAGGAGCGGGGAAGTAGTGAGGAGAAACAAGATGAATGAACATAGGGAAAAAATTATTTAGCCCACTTTAAAGAGTGACTGCTTAGAATACTGTCATTGTACCACTTGCCAAAAGGTAACCAGTTGAAGTTTTGGTGTATGGACACAGTAACTTCTGCTGCTGCTTCTGTCGTATTGTGCTGTGACAGTTTCAGCAAGGTGATTGTCAAAGTATGTTGAAATAGTAGGATCTCTGGAGTCAGATACTTGAAGAAGCTAATGTACGACTGATGCTTCCGGGTGCAGGTGTATTTCGGTGAAAGAAAGTGATCTGTTTAATTAATCATGCTTAAGGATAAAATGCTGATATAGAAGAATCTCTCTCTGTTCTGCCAAAACCCTTATACTTTTGAATCACTTTTACGTAACTAAGGTAGATAATATAATAGACATTAAGAAAAGGGAAGGGCAACTTCTTATCCCTGATCTTACTGTTTCTGCCAATAACACACCCTTTGCATATGCTTCCTTGTAAATTCCTTCTGTGGGAATGGGTGGGAAATAAAGGTCTTCTTTCTTGGCTGCGCAGAGGTGCCAGTATCACTTTACCACAAGCTGTCAAGGAACATAAGCGTTAGATTAGCTTGCTTGGGGTTCCTGTATCTTTCACTCCACTGTTTCTGGAAGTGCTATTTTAATACGATGACATGTCTGAGACTGGTCTAAATATTGCCAGATTTTTAAAATAATATGTTATTGCCAAAATGTAGTATGTTCTAACAACAGTGAAGTTAAAATAAAAATAAAAAAGTAGTTATCATTATACTTGGAATATTGCAGAGAGATTTTAACTAAACATTTACTTAAACCCTTGGTCATCCATCATTTGTCTGGGTCAAGGGATGGATAAAACTCAAGATGTTTCTGCATCTTGAATAGAATCAAGAAAGAAAAATAAGACCAGAAGAAAGATATTCATTGTATTATCATGTCCAAGCATTACTGTTCAAGTGTCACTTCATCTTATATCATTTTTATGATGAATTAAGTCTTAGACTTTCAATGAAAAATGGACAACATAGTCCCAGTTAAAAACATTTACCCAAGAAACAGACTTTTTGGGTGGAGGAGATCACTCAGCAGGGAAAAAAGGGCAAACCCGTTAAACAAATCATTTAGGATTGTTAATGCAGATCAGCCAAAGGGGAAAAAATCTCTTCAGGCAATTCAGGCTTCCTGAGTCAAAGTCCTTGTGGTGTTTGTTTTTTGTTTTCAATGGTCTGGAGAAAGTCTAATCTGCCATCTCACCTTCCTTCTACCTCTTCAGAAAAGATTCTTTGTCCTTTTCTTACCCTCAGCTTTTCTAAGAGTTGTAAAGCTGCTTTGATATTTCTTTCATCATATGTTTACTTGAGAAATAGGAAGGGATGTTTGTCTGGGTGGAATTGGCGGAAAGGAGAGAAAAGCATTTGCTTTTTCCCAAGACCATGTTTTCCTTGCAACAAAATTCTCTGTCCCTCACATATATGAGACAGTTTTCTTTCCTATTCGGTTTGTCCTTCCTGTTTATACTCATTTGAAGTTAAGAGTTGGCTTAATGCTCAAATACACTTATTCCTAGATTTTTAGGTATACATTTATAAAGGGGGAGAGGGTAGAAGAGAAGCATGGGCCAGGCCCCTCATTGTCTTCAATCTAATCACATTTAAATTGAACAGCTATATCTGATTATGTTGCTGCTTACTTCAAATGCTTGTTACCTTTAACACATTACTTTTTACCTCCTTATCTTGCATCTTATACTGGCCTTCACGTATAGGGTCAAGGAGTAGTCACGGAAATCGGAAGATATGGTCAGTTCTCTAAGTCTTTTTTAGATTAAAAAGTCATCTTCATTTTTTAGACCACTGAAGACTTGCTCCATCACCTCTCAGACCTATTCCACTGACTTGTTTGTGAGGAGAATTAGCAGCTGAACATTTTGTAACTGTTAGCATGTGATATTGTTTTATATTTGGTTGGGACCTGCAGACACAAACACTTGAAATGAGATTCTTACAAGGTTTATTGGCAAGCCTGTGAACTAAGAAATGTTTAAACAATAAAGCCATTATGGTTTCAGAAAGGTCAAATTTCACTGGTTAAAAGCCCTTAGAGATGGATGTAGCCAGTTACCTGGAGCCATTGTGGTTAGTCTGGTATCCATACTAATTTTAGGAATTCAGGCTATTTACCAAAGCATAGCTCTTTTCCAGCCTTTTAAATTAATACAAAGGAACTATTATGATCTGAGAGATAAATATGTACCTCGATCCATATTTTAGGTTTGCTGAATTATGTCTTTGTAGTATCTAAGCATTGTTACATCTATGCAATGCATTTATGTTAACTAGAATGTTTCAAAACAACATTTTAATTACTCAGAATCTGTCTTCAATAGCGCTAGTGTCAAAACCTTAACCATTAGGGAATTCAGAGTTGCCCTTGAAATTGCATCCCGACTGTATGTTTATATGGGCTTGGGTAATGTATCTACTTTGTACTTTTGTGTGATCTTAGGCATGTGATGCATTACTGTTTATAGCGTACTTTTAGGGCATAGCTTCAGTTTATCAAGATTGTAGTTCAATTCCACTAAGATATATAATTGTTACTTAAAACAAAAGGTGAGATTGTACTAGGTTTTCTTCTGATTTTTGTTGTGTGGTGTTTCCATGTATCATCACTTCATTGTATATTGCTGAAAAATTACCATGTATTTATCTGAGAAGAGTGAATTTGTTTTCTCTTGAGAAGAAGGAAATGTAATAACCACTGGAGTCCCTTGATCATGTCCTTATAAAAGACCAGCCATTTTAGCCTTGACAAAAAGTCCATTGTGACTGGGGTGACCAGATAGCAAGTGTAAAAAATCGGGACGGGGGTGGGGGGCTAATAGGTGCCTATATAACAGAGAGCCCGCAAAATTGGGACTGTCCCTATAAAATCGGGACATCTGGTCACCCTAATTGTGACTGAGTTGAAAAAAGTAGTTTAGAAACAATGTTCAACTCAGAGTGAATTTTTTAGCAGAACTTGTGGAGGCCTTATGCTCCCCTCATGGCATTTCTCTGTCTGTATGCGGGTAGCACAATCACTTTTGAATGCTGTACCTGATCAATTTCAAAATTTCAGTGTGTTATAAGAATCAGTGGCCAAAATGTGATGGAGGGGAATAGATGACATGGGGGAAGTGGGAAAGCTACTGGTGTGGGGAGGGAGAATGGGAGACGCTGGTATGGGAGAAGTGGAGCGGGGGGCACAGACTCCATGGCAGAGAGGAGATTGGGGGAGGTTGCAGGGAGTCCCTGCAATAGAGGGGGAGGGAAGAGTGGCACATAAGGAGCTGGGGGGGGGTGGGGGGGGGAGGAGGAGAGAAGGGAAGGATGCCTGGAGCCCCTTGTGAGTGCAATGAGCTCAGCCTACACAAGCTACAAAGTATGCGACCCCTAGTTCAGGGATTCTCAAACTGGGGTCACAAGGTGGTTACATTGGGGTCGTGAGCTGTCAGCACTGTGGGGCTGACGTCCCTGAGCCCCCTTTATATTATATTCCCCCCTGTTTTTAATTTATAAGCGTGTCATACTCGGAGGCTTGCTGTGTGAAAGGGATCACCAATACAAAAAGTTTGAAAACCACTGCCCTAGTTTTAAACTACTGGAAAATGTAGCTTTGTATGGGAAATCACTATATTAACAAAAAGAGTATTAATTGATCCTGCAGCCATAAACACAACTTCCTGTGTCTTAGAAGAAAGGAGAATGGCTGGAGAGAGGAGAAAAATGCAGGGGCACTAATCAAACAACTTTACAGTCAGTGTCTTTTGTATTCAATGCTTTAATAATAATTAAAAAAAAAAAAGTCAGTTTGCATTCAGAATAACTCCTCACCGTTAAGATAATCACCATCTCCATGGAAAAGGGAAGCTAATAGAGAACTCCTAATGGTTTTTTTCCCCAAACTCATCCAGGCTTAAACACAGAGATAAAGCCACTGTGGAAATAGCATTGCTAAAGTTGAGCCGTTCGCTTTGTTTTAGATCCTTTCCCGTTTTACTTTTATTGTAAGCTGAATTTGAGTTTATTCTAGCAATTGGAATGAGGCGAATTCAGTCAGAAGCTCTTTGGAGCATTCATTGCTTAATTATGTAGCAGAATTCTTGTGCCTTTTTACGGTGGGTAGTAAAACCATTTACTATGGATTCTGCCGATTTACCCAACTTAATATGCTTTGCAAGCTGCTTTCTCAGCCCCCGTGGGGCATGAGAGACTTCAGTTTGGGAGTGGACTTTGCTCCTATCAGAAGGGAAGTGTTTTAGTCATTGTTTATATGCTGGGACAAGAAAGCGTGCTTGCAGTTAATTGTATTTGCATAGGAGAGCCAAGGAAAGGATGCTGCATTTGTTTAGGGGTAGTTGATATGTCCTATACTCATACAGACCCTGATTCAGGAAAGTGCTTAAGCACTTGTGTAACTTTGAGCATGTGAGTAGTTGACTGAGCATACTGCAGCCTCTGCCTGTTAAGTAGTTTAGTTAAACCTTGCTCTATGTAAATGTCTTGTAGCAGAATAGGCTTGCTGTTAGACTTAAACTCTAAATTAGCATCTTGCTTTTTGCAAGTTTGTTGTGAATTGATATTCTTCTTCGAATGATTGCTCATATCGATTCCAATTAGATGTGTACGCATCGCAAGCACAGTTGTTGGAATGTTTTCCCCCTAGCAGCACCCGTTGGGTCGGCTGTGGAGCCCCCTGGAGTGGCGTCTTCATGGCGCTCAATATATGACCCTGCCGACCCGGCGCTCCTCAGTTCCTTCTTGCCGCCAGTGACGGTCGTTGGAACTGCGGTGACTTGCTTAGCAAGCTCTCCTCGTTTTCCCTATCTTTCAGTTTAGTTTAGTTCAGTTATTCCTAGCCTCGTTAAGTTTAGTTTTAGTGTTTTCGGTTGTTACAGCAGATAGCTGTTGGGAGTGGGAGGTTTTCCTCTTCACCCCGACCGTGTTCCCCGTTGGGACTCGGAGTATGCCTAAATCCCAAGGGTTCAAACCCTGCAAGTCCTGCAACAAGCCCATGCCAATGGGCGACCCCCACGATGCTTGCTTAAAGTGTCTAGGGGAAGCACACCAAGCGGACAAGTGCAGGATTTGTAAAGGGTTTTGCCCCGGAACAAAAAAAGAGCAAGACTTTCGCCTCAAGCAGCTCCTTACACCACAACCTACATTGTCATGGCAAGACCTGGCACCAAGCTCATTGGTGTGCAGTGTCCCAGTGGAAGAGGTAGAAGCGGCACCGCAGAAGGATTCTGGGAGAGACCCACGGGATCAATCCAGCACCGGTCCCATTCCCTGCCACAGAAATGGCATCAGAAGCAGAGGAGGAATAGATCTCCGACTCAGAGACCCACCCGTTTGGAGCCGGCCAATGGGAGGAGCAGCCAGGGCTGAAGACTTTGGAGCCGGCACCGTTGAGTCAGGTCATTGACGAGGTGAAATTGCCATTCACCCCAGACACCTTTGAGGTTGCGAGGGACCTCATTGCCATGACGGCACCGCGGTCCCTGGTCCTTCGAGCCAAACCTCCAGTACTGCAACGTGTGGCACCGTCTTGAGGCAAACCGGTGATGCTTTGTCCCTCTGCACCGCCGGTGGAGTTGCTGCACTGCTCAGAGTTGTGGCGCTACTCCCCAGCGATGCTGATCCTCGTTCCCGGCACCATTCTCCAACCTTGCGGCACCGCTCCCCAGTCCAGCTCCGCTTGGCACCACCCTGGCCATCATGGTCTCGGTCCCCGTCTTCGGACTTGGAAGGCCTGAGGTGGGGGTAGAGCCATGGTCTGTGAAGTTTCCCAGTATCACCACCAGTGCCACTCGTTATGGGGACAAATGGTTATGAAAACCAATATCCCAATAAAAGAAAAAAGGTTCTCTCGATCCCAAAGGACCAAGCCCCAGATCCAGGTCAAAATACAAATCCGATCTTACCCACAAATCACGCTGTTGCCAGTCCTTTAGAATCTAAAATCTAAAGGTTTATTTATAGAAGGAAAAAGATATAGATAAGAGTTAGAATTGGTTAAATGGAATCAATTACATACAGTAATGGCAAAATTCTTGGTTCAGGCTTGTAGCAGTGATGAAATAAACTGCAGGTTCAAAATCAAGTCTCTGGAGTACATCCCCAGCTGGGATGGGTCATCAGTCCTTTGTTCAGAGCTTCAGTTTGTAGCAAAGTTCCTCCAGAGGTATGAAGCAGGATTGAAGACAAGATGGAGTCGAGGCATCAGCCTTTTATAGTCTTTTTCCAGGTATAAGAACACCTCTTTGTTCTTACTTTGGAAAATTACAGCAAAATGGAGTCTGGAGTCACATGGGCAAGTTCCTGCATACTTTGTTGAGTTACAAAGCATATCTGCCTTCTCTCCATGGGTCAGTTGTTTAGCTGATGGTCCTTAATGGGCCATCAAGCAGGCTAGGCAGAGCTAACACCAACTTGTCTGGGATGTCTCCCAGAAGCATAGCATAAGTTTGAAATACAGACAGTATAGAGCCAGTATTCACAACTTCAACTACAAAATTGATACACACATATAGACAGCATAATCATAACCAGCAAACCATAACCTTGTCTTAGACACCTCATTTGACCCCCTTTTTACAAGATTTGGTGCCACTACAGGACTTTGGTTGCAGCCATGTTCTATATGGTCCCAGATTATATCAATAATGTCACACCCTGACAGAGAGGTGGGACAGGAGGCCTCTGAAGACCAAGAGGCTCAGGAGATCCTTCCCCATCTTTCTTGAATCGTCTGTCCCACTTCTACGGTGCTTGCTCACAAATAACTTCGGACCGCTGGGTTCTCCGTATGGTAGAAGTGGAATATTCTCTCCAATTCTGCTCCTATTCTCCCTCCCACCCACCTTCCCTGTCCCTCTTCGGGGACCCTTCTCACGAGCAGCTCCTTATCTAGGAGGTGCGGGTGCTCCTCACTATGGGAGCACTGGAGGAGATTCCTCAGAGGCAAGGGATTCTATTCCTGATACTTCCTAATCCCCAAGGTCAAGGAGGGTCTCAGACCCATTCTAGATCTGCGAGGACTCAACAAGTTCATAGTAAAGTTGAAGTTCCTCATGGTCTCCCTGTACACAATTATCCCTTCTCTGGATCCGGGAGACTGGTACATTGCCCTCGATATGAAAGACGCGTGTTTCCATATAGCTATTTGGTCTGCACACAGACGATTCCTACGGTTCATGGTCGACCACAAACATGATCAATTTATGGTCCTTCCATTCGGCCTCTCAACAGCCCCCTGAGTGTTCACCAAGTGCATGTCGGTTGTGGCCGCTTTCCTCCATCGGAGACAGGTGCAGGTATACCCCTACCTCCACGACTGGCTGCTCAGGGGCCGCACCAGCAGGCAGGTGGAGTCCCAAGTCTGATTGGTCAGATCCGCATTCGAGAGACTGGTCTCCTCCTCAACTTGAACAAGTCAACCTTGGTCACCGACCCAAAGAATAGATTCATCGGGGTGGTCGGTTCAGGCAAGAGCACTTTTGCCAGAGTCCCGATTCCAAGCCATGACGGACATCATTCAAGGCCTCAGGCAATATCTGACCACTACAGCAAGGGGATGCCTGAGTCTCCTCGGGCACATGGCAGCCTGCACTTACGTGACCCGGCACGCCAGGCTGAGGCTCCGACCACTCCAAGCGTGGCTCACTTTGGCCTATCACCCAGGACACGACAGCCTGAATTCAGTGGTCACGGTGCCGGGGCAGGTGCTAGAGTCTCTTCAATGGTGGCTCGACCCTTGGACAGTGTGCGAAGGAGTCCCCTTCAGCAGCCCTCAGCCTTCCTTGTCACTGGTAACGGAAGCGTCAGCTCTGGGAGGGGAAGCGCATTTGGGAGATCTCCAAACGCAGGGCCTGTGGTCTCAGGATGAGCTCTCTCTCCAGATCAATATCAAGGAGCTGAGGGCTGTGCGACTAGCATGCCAGACCTTTCAGGCCTGACTAAAAGGCCAGTGCGTGGCAGTTCTGACGGACAACACCACTGCCATGTTTTACATCAACAAGCAGGGTGGAGTCCGCTCCTCTCCCCTGTCGGGAAGCCCTCCAGCTGTGGGCATTCTGCATAGCCCATTCCCTTCACCTGGAAGCGTCCTATCTACCAGGAGTTCAGAACATGCTGGTGGACCACCTCAGCAGGTCCTTCCACACACACGAGTGGTCCATCCATCCGGATGTCAGACACCTTGTCTTCCAAAGGTGGGAGTTTCCCCAGGTCGACCTGTTTGCCACCCGGAGCAACAGGAAGTGCCCAATGTTCTGCTCCTTCCAGAGAGACAGCCCAGGATCAATCACGGATGCATTCCTGCTACCCTGGGGAGACAGTCTGCTCTACGCCTGTCCCCCGTTCCCTCTCGTGCACAAGGTCCGACTCAAGATCTGCAGGGACGGGAAGAGAGAATTCTGGTAGCACCATCATGGCCTCGACAACATTGGTACACCACACTCCTGGAACTGTCAATGGATGCCCCGGTCATGTTGCTACTCCTCCCCGACCTGATCGCTCAGGACCACGGTCGTCTTCATCACCCCTACCTGCAGTTCTTCCACCTCACGGCTTGGAAACTTCATGGCTGAACCCCATGGAGCTTCTGTGCTCAGAACAAGTAGCGGGGGTCCTCCTCGGCAGCAGAAAGCCCTCCACTAGAGCCACATATCTGGCAAAGTGGAAAAGATTTACTTGTTGGTGTGACTAGTGTCGTACACCCCCTCTTCAGGCACCCCTACCTCTCATCTTTAGAGTACCTTCTGCACCTGAAACAGCAAGGCTGGCAGCGTCCTCCATAAAAGTACACCTCGCTGCTATCTCAGCTTTCCACCTGGGAGCGTCTGGACGCTCTGTCTTCACCAACCCTACGGTTGGTCGGTTCCTAAAGGGTCTGGAACAGCTACATCCCCAGATCAGACAGCCTGTCCCCACGTGGGACCTTAACCTGGTCCTCTCCAGGCTAATGGGGGGCCCCCATTGGAACTGCTGGCGACTTGCTTCCTTCTCTATCTGTCATGGAAGGTAGCCTGATTTTTAGCCTCAGCCTCATGCCAGTAGCCATGAGCAGAGGCTACAGTTCCTGGATGTTCGGCGAGCACTAGCCTTCTACATGGAGTGCACTAAGCCATTCAGAAAGTCAAACCAGTTGTTCATAGCAGTGACAGACCGGATGAAAGGACTCCCGGTCTCATCTCAAAGAATATCTTCCTGGATCACCTTATGCATCTGCACGTGCTACAAGTTGGCCAAGACAGAAGCCCCGGCTCATATGGCACACTCCACGAGGGCTCAGTCCTCATCAGCTGCATTCCTGGCCCAGGTCCCGATACAAGAAATCCGCAGGGCAGCAACTTGGTCCTCGGTACATACTTTCACCTCTCATTACACCATCATCCAGCTTCCCAGAGACGATGCAGCTTTCTACCGAGCGGCGCTCCAATCAGCGATTCCATAACTCCAACCCCACCGCCTAGGTAAGGCTTGGGCGTCACCTAACTGGAATCGATATGAGCAATCACTCAAAGAAGAAAAAAACGATGCATCCAAAGAAGTGAGGTTTTTACTCACGAAAGCTTATGCCCAAATAAATCCCTTAGTCTTTAAGGTGCCACCAGACTCCTTGTTGTTTAAGAAAAAAACGGTTACTCACCACCTCGTAATGCAAAACAGCATTAGATAATGTACAAATAATTTATCAAAGCAGAATATCCAAATGCTTAACCTGAGCACACATGTGCATACTTGCTTAAATCTGGGCTTCAGTGTTTTACTTGAAAATCCAAACATCATTAATTAAAAAAAATAAAAAAACCTCCACAGCTCGGAACATATCTCTGAACACTTCACATAACATTTTCTTATCAAATATAGTTAAAAAGCTCAGCTCCCTGAATTCTTTTGCACTGATCTCTTCTAAGACATAGTAATTTTATGATTTAAAAAAAATAATAATCTAAATTTATCCATCAAGAAGTTTTGTGTCAAATGGAGGCAAGTTGACACAGCAGAAGTCCAGGCTTCTGTGACTATTTTCTATGCATAGAATGTGCTGATATCTAATCATTTGAAAGGAACAAATGTTAAGCTTTGAATGCTCACAACATGTGCATGTTACAGATGAAGTTAAATTTACACAAGGTTTGAAAAGCTGCTTCTGCATGAAGTAAATTACTGGAATCAAGTTGAAACACTAAACTGACTTCATTATTGAAGAATGTGTTTATGAGGTATATTAATTAAAGGATTTGTAAAAGGGGAAGGGGAGTAGTGTGTAGGTAGAGGTGAGGAGTAGCAGCTTGTTTCAGGCATTACATATTTTGCCCTGTGTGCCCATGTACTCAGTTTGTCAAGTGAAGCTCAAAGGTACAAGGTGAATCATTTGCTCACAGCGAACACCATTTCTCTTTGCCCAGGATATGGTTTAGATTTTTGCCACAAGTAGCCGATACAGGGACTCATAGAATCTCACAATCCAAGCAAAGTCATGGCCATTCACTTGTGTGCTGTCAGTACTTACAATTTTTAAAAAGGAGAGGTTTCTAAATTCTCTGTGTGGGCCAATTCTTGTAAAAGAATCTCATGGACCACCTCCCCTGCCAATCATAAACCAATTATTGATCCCTCTTCCTGCCTGTGAACGTATGATGTTAACACATGCGTGTTCCTATTTCCTCTGTTTTCTAGCTACTCGTCACCTCCTCTGTTCATCTTACTCCCTGAAGTACTTCACTGAGGAAGGTCCTCCCTCCAGTTGTTCTGGCATTTCGCATTTCTAGTGCCACTTTCTTGTGCTAGTTGTTACCCCGAGCTGAGCTTGCTGGTTTTGCTCCTTTTCCTGTGCTGCTGGTTCTGCGGGCATCAGGGCTCTCTGTTGTGGCTGTACAAGCAGCAGAAAGGCAGGAGTGTAGCCAGTGCCCCATGAGCAGGAAGTGCTCGATGTGCCATAGTTGGAACTGTTTTTAAAGAGAACTATGTGACCATCTCTCAAAAACAGTATGTAGAGAACAGTTCAAAGTGTTATTCTTAAATAGTTAAACAATGTCTATTACTATCTTAACATGTGAAAGCTATAGCTTACTGAATGCATACAAAGATACAAGTCTATACAGATGGACGTCATTTTTAAAACCTTTTTGGGAATTTATATAAACAATATTAAACATGTCTTCTCTTAATATCCTTTCAGATTCCAGATTTATTGCTCTTGCTCACCTGGAACTTATCAGTTTTGACCTGCTTTATAACTCAATGATCAAACTATATATGCTTTTAATCCCAGCTATGCAATTAAGGTGTGGCATTTACTCAAACTATGTGAAGAATGTTTAACACTTCATATACTGTACTTCTGCACATTAGGCATCCATACAGCCCATGACACTTGTACTGTTTTATTATATACCTGTTACGCACTGCCTTTCCCCCCATTGAATAAAGATCTTGTTGTACCAATACCTGGTATCTGCATACCTGTGTTCAGTAACATTTGTTACTGATAATAGCTGCTATTGCATTTAATGCCTTTCCGTATCTCTAGATGGTGGTTGGATTTTTTATGATTTCTTTTTATTCCTTTAAATAAAAAATTGTTTACTTCAAAATTTCTAACACACAGTGAAAAAAATATTAGTAAGTTGGGGAGGGTTAACCTCATGAAAACCACACGTAGAAAGATACATAGAAACAGTGTTATGATGTTGCAAACTATAAATGTCTATATTTTCTCTTTCCATTTTCTTCAGGTTACCTTTGTTTCAAGCCAGTGCTTTTGCATTCTTAGCACCTGCCAGAGCTATCCTCTCCTTGGAGAAGTGGAAGTGTAATAACACAGGTAAATGCAAGTCATGTATGCTTGTGGAATTTTAACCATATGATAAATCACCTAGATAGTTGCAAATTAGATGTCCCATTTTGAGTTGACATATCAAAAGGTATGTCATTGACCTCTCTTTGGGGATGAGTGGAGAGATTAGGAGAAATGTATGCTTTTCTGCTTTTGAAAAAATGATTTTGTAAAAATGCTGTTGTGGAGTTCTGATTTTCTTTTAGTGATTTCCATGTCAAATGCGCTCGTCTTGTAAATGAAATGTTTTAAAAAAAAAAAAAAAAAAAAAGAGAGAGAGAGAAGCTAATTATATCAGGAAAAAAATCTATGGCTTGTAGAACTAAGGACAATAAGGTGGATTTTTTGGTTCAGTAAGTTGGGTATAGCAGTGGTATAGGCCTATTACTAGATGGATATAGCAAAATTGTTGATAATGCAGAAAAGGCAGACGTGTTCAATAAATATTTCTGTTGTGCATTTGGAATGAAGCAGGATGATGTACTCTTGTCACATGAGCATTTTGAAATACTTTCCAGTCTATTATTAATTAAGAAGGATTTGAAACAGCTACTAGGGATAAAGCTTTTTAAATCAGCAGGATAACTTGCATCCATGAGCTATAAAAGATCTGGCTGAGGAGAAAACAGGGAAAATTCAGAAAAGTGCTAATGTTATGTTAGTATTCAAAAATTAAAATAGTAGTACTATATCTATATTAAAACCTAGGTGAAGTGGAATAAGAACTGTCTAGCTGAGAGATGTTAAAACATAGTTGTCATTGGGGAATCACCATTGAATGGGATTATTTCTAGTGGGGTTCCACGGGGATTAGTATTAGGTCCAATGCTAGTCAGCATTTTTGGTCAACAGTCTGGAAGTGAATATAAAATTGCTGCTAATAAAATTTTCAGGTGACCCAAAGACCAGCTGAATAGTAAATAATGAAGATAGGGCAGTCATCTGGATTGACTGGTAATCTGGGCCCATACAACAAAATGCATTTGATTGGATTAAAACACCAAGCTGTAACTCTAAGAATAAGGTATGAAGGCCATGCTTACAGAATGGGGGATTGTATCCTGGCAACTAAAAAGGAGTTAGAGGTTATAGTAGACCAGCAGCTCAGCATGAATTCCTAGTGCAATGCTGTGACGCACAGGGCTAATGCAATCCTGCAATGTATCAAAGGGATTAATGAGTAGGAATAGGGAGATGATTGTTACCCCACTGTACATAGCGTTGGTGAGACCATTGTTGAAATACCGTGTAGTTATGCATACAGTCCTGATATCCGCATTTTAAAAAGTATGTTGAAAATTTGAGGTTGAAGAAAAGAGCCACAAAACATTATTTGAAGGCTGGAGAAAATACCTTGGAGTGAGAGATTTACGGAGCTCAATCTGTTTAGTTTATCACAAATAAATAAAAAAATTGAGTGATCTGATTAAAGTGTATAAGTACCTCCATAGGAAGAAAATACCAGGTACTAAAGGGCTGTAGTGAAGATAGACAGAACAAGAACCAAGGGTTGGAAGCTTACACTGGACGAATTAAAATTAGAAATTAGGAACACAGTTTTAACACTGCAGGTGATTAAACATTGAAAAAAAATTTCAAGGGAAGTGGTGGATTCTTCATCTTTTGATGTCTGCAAATCAAGACTGGATGCCTTTCTGGAAAATATGCTTTAGTAAAATACAAGTTATTGGGCTCAATACAGGAATAATTGGACAAAATTCTATGGCCTGTGATATACAGGAGATCAGACTAGAAGAGCTAATGGTCCCTTTTAGCCATAAACTCTATGAACTAGATGTTTACCTGTTATCCCTGTATAATAAGCCTGGCTTTTGAGAGCCAGGTTTTTGTTGTTTCTACCTCAATGTCACCAATTAAATAAGCAAACAAAACTATAGGCCAAATTAGGCCTTCAGTGTCTCTTGTGCCAACCCCAGTGTCTTGAAGTTTTCCATAGGTGCATAGTCACCTTTTAGATTAAATCTGACCATCTGGTCTCTCTTTAAATTAAAAAACTGAAGTGGAAACTATGTCATTGCTCTCAGTTCAGTTTTTTACAGTAGATTTTAAGAGCTTACATGTGCAGAATGAGACAGCTTGATTTGGGGAAGGGAAAAGCAGGTTAAAGGATAGAAAGAGACAGTTTCCAACTATCTCTTATAGGCCCCAGATCCCTTTAATTAATTGTGACCCTCTTACTTTCACTTCTTGCTTTTTGATCTAAACCTGAAATGAACTGTTGCAAACATCTGAGAAGGTAAATATCCAAGTCTATAGTTCAGAAAATCAGGGCCTGGATGTTACGAAATTACACACACATTTTCAGTGTCCATGGCAGTAAGCCATGCTAAGGTATGCATTAGTAGGCTAGGTGGTGGTTGAAGATGATCTGCTTTCAAGTTGATGCATCACAGTGCACTGAAGTGTGTGTTAGCCTAGAAGTACACACCCTGTTGTGGCTTATTCCTGTATTAGAGATCAAATGAGATGCTGGTTTCAGTTTACTGTTGCTCTGGACCATTTCTAACCTTCTAAAGGGGTCAGACCGAGCTGTTGTTACACTCTAATGAACTAGCTAAATTAGTAAATAACAAATGTTTGACTGTTTGAGACATTGTATAAAATCAAGTAATTCTCCTGATGAAAACATTCCCATTCAGTTCTTACTGGGGTGAAAAGAATCCAGAATTGACCCTTATATTTGGCAAATTAGGATTTTCCACTCTGGTGTAATGGGTGGAATTGGAGGCTAGCCCTTAGGAAATGCTGCCTTAGTACTCTGAGGATGTGTCTACGCTGCAAAGAAAAACCCATGGCTGGCCTGTGCCACTCAAGGGCTGCAGGGCTGTTTGATTGCCCTCTAGACTTCTGGGCTCAGGCCGGACCCTGGTCTCTGGGACCCTCCCACCATACAGGGTCCTGGAGCTGGTCTCTGTCCCTCCCACTGTACAGGGTCTCAGAGCCTGAGCCCAGAAGTATACACGGCAAGGAAACAGTCACATAGCCTGAGCCCTGCGAGCCTGAGTTAGCTGGCACAGGCCAGCCATTGGTGTCTGGCTGCCGTGTAGACAGACTCTGAGAGCTGATTGCTGGGACTAGAATGTTTCTGATTCTCAAACATCAATCCGTCTAAAAAATAAACTACTGCTGAAGTATTAGGTGAATCTTTCCCTTCCTAAATAATAAAAACACTCTGAAAGGGACACAGAAATTAAAATGTGTTTGTTTTTTATTCCTCCAAGATGTAACAGTTACTAATGGAACAACAGAGCTGCTGCACACTGAACATATCTGGTACCCCAGGATACGAGAGGTAACATAAGTAGCCTTTCTCCGTTGATCATCCCATTTCAGTTAAGGTTTCTCATCCATACCTCTATATGTTCTTGTATTTTAAGTTTGTAACTTCTTCCTCCACTACCATTCAGTGTGAATATATCCCATTATCTGCTTCGTGCAAATTTTAACCGTTCCAACTTCTTTATGCATGACTGAAAATGGAATGCAACGAGTCATTTACCACGTTCAAAAAGACACACGGTACAATACACAAGGGAGACTAACATTCTGCTGCTTAGACTGTACCGTTTGTGTAAACCAATAGCAGTTAAACACTTTATCAAGCCGCTTGCCTGCCCTCGCTCAGCAATTCAATAAGCTGTTCCCCAAGGAAAATTATCTGCAGTTCGCATATCACTTGACATCAAGGTTTCTAAAGCTGGATACAGTTCTGATGGAGATGTTGATGCTCCCCAGAGACCTGCTGAGTCTGCCCAATTCCTTCCCCACCTCCAGCATTTCAGTATGAACTTGCTCGTGTCCTACAGAGCCCAGGATGGGGGTTGTGCGCAGACATCACACTACAGAAGGATAGGTGGTAGCATAGTCCAATTGAGGCATGTGTCATGGAACTTATCTCCCATCCCGTCGCTTTGGGCTGCCAATTTTTCCTCGATTTAAAACAACCCCTCTCTCTTCCCCATGTTCAAACCATAGCTACATCCTGCCAAGAGCCCTGCAGCCAAGAAGGCTGGCAGTCTCCTGAGACCACAACGCTGCTCTATGCCAGCTTCTAAGGAGCACTTGTGACCAATGCAGCATACGCTCTGCCCCTAGGAGCTAAGAGCATCTCACCTCCGTGGCGCCACCAGCCCTTGCCGGTTCGATCTGAGAGCTTAAAGGTTAGCCTGGAACCCAGGTCTCCTGTATGACAGTGTGATGTACTATCCACACAACTGCCAAACTGGCCCATTGGTCTGTTGGGTAATAGTTTTGTGGAGAAAAACATAAGTGTTATACGTAAGCAATAAGTCACTTAAACTCATAATTAGCTGTTGTATGACGAAAAACAGTTTGCTTAGGCCTGCTTTGTCACTGAATTCTTTAATTGCAGTTTATAACCCAGAGCCGAAAAAACATATTTAGTGTATCCATTTCAAACTTAATTGACCTGTATTTTTTCCCATTCTTTGTGTGTTCAGATCCAAGGGGCTATTATCATGTCCTCCTTAATAGAAGTGGTGATTGGCTTCCTTGGCCTTCCTGGAGCTCTCCTGAGATACATTGGACCTCTGACAATTACACCAACTGTGGCTCTGATTGGCCTGTCGGGTTTCCAGGCTGCAGGGGAGAGAGCAGGCAAACACTGGGGTATTGCTATGTTGTAAGTATCCTTGGCTATGGTTAACTGGGCTGCATTATGAAGTAAGGATGCATACCGTTGTCACTCCACAGTGGTTCTCCTGCCCACGTCAGGGAGTGATTTGCACAAAGACAAAGGATAGGACGTAGCCTTTAGTAGTAATTAGTGTTTTGGTAGTTTATTGTATAGGTTTCCTGCGTTCCCATTGAACAATGGTTAGTGAGGAAATATACACAGCTTTAGCAACTCTCAAGTTTCCAACTGTGGGTGGACTTCTTGCCTCCTCCCCCATTCCATTTGTTGTTAGGGAACAGCAATTAAATAGTTAAGTATCAGCCAATCAATAAATCCTGTCTGTCTCCTGCAATGCAGAAATTTGTACAAGACTGGAATGTGTCTCCTCAGTCAGCTAAATTCAACATATTTTTTAAAAAAAAAAGAGAGAGAGAGAGAGCAGCTGACCTGCAAAAAAAAAAAAAAAAAAAAAAGTCTCACGTGAAAATACCATGACTGTTATGACATGCTACGAAGAGTTGCGTTGCTAACTTGGGAGACAGAAAAGTACCTGTGAATGAACTGTCCTTCACTAAACAGGCAGTTAATCCTGTTTTTACAGGGTTTTTAATTTCCCAGACAGTTTTCTGACCTCATTTGTTACTCAAATCAGAGTCCAAGGCTGAAATAATTTACTCTTAGGATGCATCATAGTGTGTTGAGCACTGAGTGAAGATTGGGAAACATGAGTTCCTAGATTGTGCTTCAGTTGTGCATCTAGGATGCTGGTCTGTTTGGTGAATAAGGCCTGTCACTGTTCAGGACAGCTCCACATGAATTCCCCCTGCATTGTCCAGTAAGGGCACCCACTCTGGGCTCCAGGCTCTTCAGCTGTTACCTCTTGAATGAGACCTGTGTCTCTCTCCCTCCAGACTGGGGATTTTCTAGTCTGCATAGTTCCCTGCTTACACTGTGAGTTCCCCAGCAAGCCAAACTGCCTAAACAGGCCTGCATCTGCACTTTTTCTCCTCAGAGGCTATAAACAGCTGTAATTGCCCAGTTATAAGTTACCCCGCAGTTCTTTGTAAGCAAGAACCTTTGTTCTTAAGATGAAAGCATTACAGAGAAAACCTTTTAAAAACAATAAAACTCTTCATGCATGCTAATAAGTTTACCAGAAATACCTTCCCCCTCCTCCTCTCCCAAATCCAGCTAGGGCTCTGGCAAGTTGATCAATCCTTCAGGCCTCACAAAGGGCTTTTTCTGTGGGTACAAGTTCATCACTGCTTTAGCTGAGAACAAGCACACCCATGAATAAGTCCATCTCTCCTGTATACAGGTTGGATCTTTGAACTTCAGATTCTGAGAATAGACAATCAGCAGACCATGATTCTTTCCTTGGGGTTTAACTTCAAAAAGTTGGGTCTGGAGGTGGGAATTTGCATTTGCATTTCCTAGGAAACTCACTTGTTTGTTCCAGAAGTTTCTTCTTCTCTGGCACATTATTTAAAATAGTTCTTTGAAGCTCATCACACTTCCTAGGGCTTTCATTGGCCAGGTTTTCCTTCCCCACTCCTCCCCCCCCCCAGTGAAGTTGCATCCAATCCCACAATAATACATAAACTTTGTGTTCAATACAATGAACTCAAAGATGCTTAAACTTAATTCAATAATGTTTTTCAAGAATATTGCAGGAAAATTGCCTTGTCACAGGGCCTTAGGGCAAAATATTCTAATTTAGTTATAATACTTTTGTGTTTACTTAATGTCTTCCATCCAAGGATCGCAAAATACTATACAGAGACTGCCAGTAAGCCTCAATATTCCCCTCCTGAAGCAGGCCTAATATTATACCCATTTAGTAGATCATCAGGTTGAGACACAGAGGTTTACTTGTGTACGGTCCCAATGAGGCAGTGGCAGAGTTGGAATTACATTTCGAGTTCTGACTCCCACTTCTGTGCTTTAACCACTGAATTAGGAAGCTTGTAACATCTGCCATGTTTGGGTAATCCAGTTTGTTAGTTTTTATCATTACTTTTATTTAATACTATCTGCAACCAGTTGAACTCTGGTTTAGGGTGAGCCTGTTACACTTACTAAAGTACTCCATCTTTCAGTAATGTCTTTTTTTGAAGAGTGCAAGATGTACCTCAAATGCAAGGAAAGGTACCTTTTATCATTCATACTTTTGCAAGTATGAATGACACTACTCCTGCACAGAACATTCTGTACCTGGAGTTTGAGAGAACAAAGCCTGTTTTTCTTCTGGACTAAAGATGATTTGGAACAGGAAAAGATGGAAAGAAAAAAGCTTAAAATCTTTGAATTGGGAATGTAACCTACTCCTAGAATTTCAAAAAGGGTTTATATTTAGGACAACTTAACTCAAGTTTTTATGTAGTTTACATTCTGATTTGACTCATTAGAGCTAGACTGGCTCTCAAGATGAGGACTAGTTCAAGGTCAACATCGAATACAGTAAGAGACTATAGAAGCATATGAGGTGACTACTTTGGGTAGGACCTGGAATAGGCCTTCATTCAGGTCATTTGTTAGTAATTTTTAGGCATTAAGACTGTTCTCCACTATTGTGAGCTTGAGTAAAATATGAAATACCGTGCCTTATTGATCCTCTTCACAGTATGAGCAGCAGTGACTTAAAATCTTACAACAGTGCTAAATTAATATTTTTTTAATCCTTCTAAGCTAGAAGTTTGCACTTGTGACCCAGAGGCAAGTCCAAAACTCGAATCAGATGCTTTGGCCCAAGAGAAATGGTTGCTTAATACTAGGGCTTATAGGCATTATTGTAGTACAAGTAATAAACAGTATTATTATTAACACTAAAGTTTGAATAGAACTTTG
Organism: Trachemys scripta elegans; assembly: GCF_013100865.1. Taxonomy (NCBI): domain Eukaryota; kingdom Metazoa; phylum Chordata; order Testudines; family Emydidae; genus Trachemys; species Trachemys scripta. Next base: position 146,619,320 of record NC_048299.1, read on the forward strand.
AATATTGGCCTGCCTGGCCTTCAGGTGGGGAGGGGGAGAGATCATGATTTTTGTTTTTTGTTTGCCATCATAAGTATCCTATTCAACAGAACAGTGTGGGTGGTTTTAGCAGTTCATGTTGCCCTACAACTCTGCATTACACAAGCTGCACCTTCCCCTGCTTTGTGCTATCTCTAAATGGATATGCATTTCTTACACTTTTGAATACTTTCTCCTTCTTTCTGTTATTGGATTCCCAGAAGACCCGACTTGTTTTCAGAGAAAAAATGTGTTTCCTGTAAAAACTTAGCAGTGGGATGGGAATTAGAGTATGGCTTCACCAGGACTTACTTCCCATAAATCGATTGTGCAGCTTTTATGTATTAACCTAAAGGATAAGTGAATTATACCTCTGTGCCAGAGAGCCAGCACAGGTTCTGTATATCACTTAAACCCTATTTTGAGAATGTGAGTGGTGTGTAAGCCTTGAGCTGTCCTTCTGCATAGTGGTGAAATTTCACCCTGTGCTAATGTGTAACTCATTAATCTTTGACCATTGCACTCACACGTTGGAGGGTGAATACACCACAAAATTGGAGCCTTTAAGAGCTGATGCCAGAACTGACTTTTGGTAACTTAATTGACTAATGTTTGTAAAGTGCTTTGGCGATGATGGGCTTTATGTAAGTACCAAGTATTAAGATCTCTCCATGTACTTGCCTCCAGCCTGTCTATGACCTCCCCTTCTGCGTATTTAGCAGTGAGACTTCATAGAGTCCTAAATCTCTGTGCTTTCACATAGTCCTGGCTATGGATAGTGGCAGCACCCTAAAGACAGGAGTTATAGAGAACAATATATCTCTCAATCGCAGTAGCTTTCCCATCTCTGAAAATGCATCTCTCAGTGGCCTAGATCTCTTAATCTCGCTCCCTCTGTTCTGACCTATTTACCTCTAGCTGTATTATGACACTCTAAAGCATGTATACAGATTTTATAGTATTAGCTTTCTCATTACAATGGCTTCATACTTAAATTATTCATTTTCTCTCTGTAAAGATGTTTCATCTTGGTTAAGCATCAAAATATGCTGCTATACCTTGGAAGTAGAATGTCCACAAGAGATGACAATATTATATTCATAATGGGAAGGATTTTTAATGTACTGATGCGAATGATTTATGGCCCTTTTTTTCTCTCCCTCAGAACTATTTTCCTAGTGTTATTGTTTTCTCAATATGCAAGGAACGTCAAATTCCCCTTACCAATTTACAAATCCAAAAAAGGATGGACAGCCTACAGGTTGCAGCTTTTCAAAATGTTTCCTGTAAGTAATTCCATTTGTCTTTCATTTAGGAATAAAATTGCTTTTGGTTTTTCCATACCACAGGTTATGGTGTAATAAAGTCTGAAGGGACTCTTTGTTTTTCTCTGAAGTGGTGAAGACTGTTCTGATTTTTCTTTAACCAGCTCAGCAGATCACAAAAAATAATAATAATGGGGATAACAGCACAGATGCACTTTTAAGAAACGCCACAAAATTTCTCATTTGGTACAGGAAATGGTGACAAACCTCTAGTATTATTAGTCCCCATTCTTGCAGCTGGCTCCATGTGGGCTCTCCCCTGTGCCTGTGCAGAACCAGTTACAGGGTCCAGGGTAGGAAAAGGGGGAGTGAAGGAGTGTGTAGGGGGAAGGAGGGGTTCACATCTTAAATTCAGCTTTCAAAAGTAGGGGGTGATAAAGTTCACTATCTTCAGGCTTTCTGTAATATGCACTTGAGTTTATGTGAAAAGCTTCCTTTTATGTTTTTGTTAAAATAAAAACTAGTGCAGTAATTCCTGAAGTACTCATTTTGGAGGCATTCCCTGTTTTAAGAAGGGGAAAAAGTCGACTTTAAAGCTTTTCTAGATGCAGTTTAATTAAAGGATAATCTATCCAACAAGTCCATTATAGGATTTATTATTCTGGTTTTAAGAATGTCTGATATGTAGGTCATAGAGGTTTGCATGAACAGTTCACTATTGATGGATATTTCCTTGTTGATAATTGGATAAAGTGTGTTCACTTTAAATATCTCCTTCTTCTTCCTTCTCTCCTCCCCCCCCCCCCATCCCCAGATTATTCTGGCTATCCTGGTGTCATGGTTGCTTTGCTTCATCTTTACTGTGACAGACGTCTTTCCACCTGACAGCACAAAGTATGGGTTCTATGCTCGCACGGACGCTAGACAAGGAGTGCTGTTGGTAGCACCCTGGTTTAAGGTTCCTTATCCTTGTGAGTATGTTATAACATGTGTACGTGCTGGGAATTAGAAGTATGCTCACAAGCATCCATTCAGTGTTCCCTGCTAACAATACTGAGCAAGTCATACCAATGACTTCTGATATGTTTAGACAATCAGAGGGATGGACTTTTAAACTGACCTATAGAAACCAGGAGTTTTAAACCTGGTTATGACTTTGCCTTTACATACAAAAACCGCACAAGTCGCAGGGTCTCATTCAAAGAGGTGCTGAGCACCGTCAGCTCACGTTTCCTGGAATAGGAGTTGAGGACCCTCAGTACCTCACAGGATATAACCAGATAACTATTGCTGTTTAATAACTAACATCTGCTTTTACGTGTTCTCCCACAAAAGAGTAACCTTTGACCAATGGATACGGCAAAGTAACTCCTGGGGTTCCCGGGAAAGGATGGGTTTAATTTTCCTTACACGCACTTGCTGATATGCAGTTTGTTGCGCAGCAAGCTGTTACTTTCATACACTCCACTGCTAATAGTACTGTAAGATAGAGGTGATGTGGCGGGTGCGTATAGCTCCTGTTAAGCTGCTGAAGTCATTGAGAGCTATAGTAAGAACAAATGGATACACGTGTCTCGATTTTAAGCCACCCGAGAGCATCACTTAAATGCACAGGTTTGGCGTTTTTTGTGTTGTTTTCCAAACTGAGCACATTTCTTCTCATCCACTTCTGATAATTATGATGAAAATTTTCAAATTTGGGAGCCTGAAATTGGGCACTACAATAGAAGTGGCCTGGCTTTCAGAAGGGCTAAACTCCCATTGTTTTCTGTGGGAGTCTGAACAAGTCTGAAAATTAGACCACTTCTGTTTATTGGCTTAAATAGTAAAGATCAGTATCAAACTTCAGGCATCAAAATTTGAAATTTGGTGTCTGAACTCCCTTTCTCTGTGCTAGGTGAATTTCCTGAGCACTGCACAATGTCCAAATGGATGTATTACAGCCCGGTAATTTTAACCGATTAAGTGCTGCAATGTATCTTTCTACTTTTGAAATGTGATAGTGGGTTGGAGAAACAGGATACTTGGGGCATACATTAATTTTATAGTTAAACCATTAGACACTTATTCTTTTGCCGAGGGATCTAAAGCTTAAAATTGATATTGGGGGACTTATCGTCACATTTCTCATTAACACAAATTGCAACCAAATTTAATTGTGCCCCTTTGAGGTGAAAGGAGCAATACCAGAAATGCATAGAAATACTATCATACAGAAATGAGGAACCTGCGTTTTGGTTTTTCATGTGCTTTAGTTCATATTGAATGTTTTAAAGAAGTAGTTTCTGAAGTATGTTCTGTAAAATGTGATGTGAAGCAAATGAAGATTTTTGGTGGGAGATGGGGGGCTGTGAGGAATTGGGTTGTGGTATTATTTTTCAAATCGAAGATGTATTAGACTTCCCTGGATCTCTCATTAATGTATGCATAACTTAAACTGCTTAATTGGAAGTGTGCCTCTGTCTTTAAAAAAGATGAAACCATCAAGGCAGTGGTTATGAAAATAATGGCAAGATTTTTCTTCTGTCTTAAAATCAGGCTTATTTTAGTATTGTGAAAGTTTGGAGAGTTGGGGTGTTGGCATTTGGATAATCACAGCTGGTAGTTTTTGTCTTTTTTTTAGATTGTTAGCCCTTGAAGGCAGAGACCAAATGGGCAAACAAATCATAATTCTGTGATTAGCCCACACTGATCTGATTTTCAAGCTGCAGCTCAGATCATTGAGATTTCTCTTGAATGTCAACAGTTTGTTTTTAAACATGGCCAAGCCAGTTAAAATGGTTAGAGTCTCTAAAAACTGTAGTGGTTTACATTTAAGCAAGTGTGTTTGCCTCTCATATCTAGTTGAATTAGAGTTTTAATGAATGATCATGCAATAGTCATGCAATCTGCAATGGAACCAGTGGTTTTACATCTTAATAACTAAATTATTGTCTTCAGTAGAACAAAAGAGATTTCAGTTTTCTTCTCTTCACAGTTCAGTGGGGGTTGCCAACGATTTCAGCGGCTGGAGTAATAGGAATGCTTAGCGCAGTTGTTGCAAGCATTATAGAATCAATCGGAGATTACTATGCCTGTGCAAGGTTGTCTTGTGCTCCTCCTCCACCTATTCATGCAATAAATAGGTAAGTCGCTTGGAAAAGAAATAAGTATAGTATTTTCTGTTGTCATGACTGCTTTGTACTCTGGCTGAGACAGAGTTTTGTTATCACATATTTTGGTATCACATTTTATAAGGTGATCAAGTCTAGAACCCAATGATCTGATATCTAAAACATAACTATTTTGAATTGAGCTGCTTTAATGAAAATAATACTCAAAGCCCAATCCTGAACCTGTTGAACTCAATGGAAGTTAGACTTATGGCTTCAGTAGGAGCCGCATTCATGTATAGCCTAATATTGTCATTATCATATTGCTGGAATCATTAAAATATTTGGGCTTTAAATTCATTATAAGTAATCAATGTCTGTATCTTGTTAAATGCAACTGAAATTAAATTTTAAGAGTAGAGAGTAATTCTAAACTTTGATTTTTCTACTTCATTGTATTTTCCTAAATTGTTTTATGAATGTAGATATCTGGGATGTGGCAACAAGACCCCACTGCGATTAGTTAGATGTACCTACGTGTTGAAATGTTCAGTGGATCAGCACTTGGGGACGGGGACCATGATAAGCATCTACTTAGTGTGCAGCCATTTAATACATTTTGAAATGAGAATATTTAATCTAAATTTTAACTCTTTTCCCTTCATGAATTACAGAGGGATTTTCATTGAGGGTCTTTCCTGTGTTTTGGATGGAGTATTCGGTACTGGTAATGGATCCACGTCGTCTAGCCCTAATATCGGAGTCTTGGGTATCACTAAGGTACATGTTCTACTCTGCTCAGCCAGTAATCAGTTCCCTGAGTATTGCTTAATCTTGTAGTACTCTGGCTCTCACCATTTATATTGTTTCATGACATAACCCTCTACAGAGAAGTAATGCTCTCTTGTATCTTGTTGTGCAAACCATCTGCCACACAATATTTTGAACTTCCTTAATCTGTCTACACTGGGCATTTTCCTGTCAAAGTGTCCATTATGAATAAGAGACCTTAAAACCTTTTCTTCATTTTGTCAAAAGCAGTTAGAAAACCTATTTCCAGAATGTAACATAAGATCAATTCGATCTTCGTGCAAACAAAGTTGATTTTACAGTTTTCAAATTGGTTGGGCTCTAAAGTAAATAGAAATCAATGCTCTGGTATGTATCCTTGCTGTGAGGTAATTCATAACAATGACTGAACATTTTACACACAGCGTAATACAATGCAAACCTTAAGGTCTTGTCTACACTTGGGGGGAAGGGAAGGGAGGGTTGTTTAGCCACCTGTTTAGCAACACTAGTGAAATCCCCTACTGTGCAGCACACCTATACTGGGAGTTTGCCCTGGTGCTGTTTCCTTGATGTAGCTACATCAGAGGTTAAAAACCCCATTGTAGGTTTAAATTAAGTAGACACCTGGCATTTGGCCTCGGCTTTTTATTAGTTTTTAAAGCACCTAAAATGCTTTGGATGCTATATTTCTATGTGTATTTTGAAAATGCCCTGTGCTTTAGGCTTGTTCAGCAAAGTATGTCGGCATATGCCTAACTTTAAGTAGATAAGTCGTCCTGTTAGTGGGCCCCCCGCTACAGAAAGGATGTGGACAAATTGGAGAGAGTCCAGCAGAGGGCGACAAATGATTAGGGGGCTGGGGCACATGACTTACGAGGAGAGGATGAGGGAGCTGGGCTTATTTAGTCCGCAGAAGAGAAGAGTGAGGGGGGATTTGATAGCAGCCTTCAACTACCTGAATGGGGTTCCAAAGAAGATGGAGCTCGGCTGTTCTCAGTGGTGGCAGATGACAGAACAAGGAGCAATGGTCTCAAGTTGCAGTGGAGGAGGTCTAGGTTGCATATTAGGAAAAACTATTTCGCTAGGAGGGTGGTGGTGAAGCACTGTAATGGGTTACCTGGGGAGGTGATGGATTCTCCATTCTTGGAGGTTTTTAAAGGCTGGCTTGACAAAGCCCTGGCTGGGATGATTTAGTTGGTGTTGGACCAGCTTTGAGCAGGGGGTTGGACTAGATGACTTCCTGAGGTCTCTTCCAAACCTAATCGTCTATGATTCTATTATTAGAATTAATGGGTACGGTTCACATGCTTAAGTAGGCACATGCTTTAGTAATTTCCTGATTTGGGACCTTAGAATACATACTGATTTGTTCAACCTCCATTATTAATATTGTTAAGGATATCCAATTACTAAGAGTAACCATTTGTTATAGATGTGCATATTTTTGTCAAATATTTGGCATAAGTGATTGTGGTGTTTGAACTCAGAAATAAGATCCAGCTTCTTCTAGCAAATGAAAATAGAAGATGTACACAGCATCTACTGGCTCTGTGATGACAAATCACAATATATATTTCATTTACAACAATTGTATTAAATTGTTTTAGTTAAATTCAAGATCTAATTTTCAAACTCTTTGGGCAGTACAGAGGGATGGCTTCATTTTCTTACATACATACACATAACCATTCTGGAGCATCTCTATCCATTTTTTTTTTTTCTCCACTAAACACAAGTGTATTTGCTTTGGCTGAGAATAGAAATTCTAACAGCGCCATCTGCTGACTGTATCTCTCTTCTCCTTTTTATTATTGAAGGAAATTCCATAGGAAAAAATTAGTGTAAATATTTATAAAAAGATGTTTAATTATAAAAGGTTTACTTTGACCAAATCATCTCAATTTCTACTGCCTAATTCTCATGGGAGTTAGCATAAGGCAAAGGTCCAAAGTGGCATGTAAACTTGGTATGGGGTTAAAAACCTAATTGCAGGCAGGTCTACACTCCGGGGGTGCATAAGGGGAGGGAGCAAGCAAGAGCATGCCCGCCAATAATTGCCCTGGGGTGGGGGCACACAACATGCCCCTCCGAAATTGGTCAACTTTTTTATTCTTGCGCATGCCCATCTACACTAGCGCAGGTGATTTGGCACTCTATGAACTAAAATTGCATAGGGTTCTTTGAGCCTATACCAGTGTAAAATCTGTGGGTGTAAAATATACCCCTGTGCAGAGTGCAGCACGAAGCTCATGCACAGTTTAAGGTCCAATTTTGAGAGCTTAAGTGGCACTTGGATAGGTCATAGGCCTTATGTTAGACCCCTGCTCAGGTGAATTTCACTCTGTGAGGAGAATCGAGTGGTGCATCTGACTACAGGGCAAAAGCTTCAGGCATCTTGCACTACAAACATTCATGATGGAAAGGATATTAAATGTCAATAAGATACTAAGTGTCAAAGGGGTAGCCGTGTTAGTCTGGATCTGTAAAAAGCGACAAAGAGTCCTGTGGCACCTTATAGACTATGTATTGGAGCATAAGCTTTCGTGGGTGAATACCCACTTTGTCGGATGCAGGTAGTGGAAATCTCCAGAGGCAGATATAAATATGCAGGCAAGAATCAGTCTATTTATACCTGCCTCTGGAGATTTCCACTACGTGCATCCGACAAAGTGGGTATTCACCCACGAAAGCTTATGCTCCAATACGTCTGTTAGTCTGCAAGTTGCCACAGGACTCTTTGTCGCTTTATATGATACTAATTAGCTGTACGTGGTTTCCACTGGTTTTGAAATAAAAACCTTTTTTGTTCAGTTTGTGTCTAAGTGCCTGGGAACGTGTACTCAGATCTAATTCAGTTCTGAATAAGATGTTTTCAGTAACACACTACTCTCAGTGGGATTCAAATCCCAGTTGAGACTTCATTTGTTTAATGCCTAAAGATTGAATGTTTGCATGTCAGTTTCCTTTTTACTGGCTGTGGGTGTGGTGGTGATTCAGTTCTTACCCAGTGTTCACGCTCTATCATAAAGTATTCAGTAATGTGAAAGGGATAGCAAGTCAGAGGGAAATTAATACTATACAAATAGGGAAATATTTTTAATCAAGATATTTTGCAGAGTTGTTTGCATTGCTAATCCACTAAATAACTAATGTTGACCAGCCTGGCTTATCTTTGCAATTGGTCTCTTTCCACATAGCAGGTAACATTGAGAATGATTAAGCAGTGAAGAACATTGTGAAAATATTTTCCTCTACCCACAAAGGCATAATGTGTTTATTTTTTAAATTCAAATGATACATAATTGCAGCATGAGCTGCTCCTGATTGTGTCTGACCCTGTTAGTACCCAAGCACTTTGAGAAACTAATTGTTGCTTATGCTGAGTGTCCCTTTTTGGGTGAAGCACCCTGTTATACCAGTTGGCTCAGTTAAGGGCTCAAGCATTGGAAACAGCCACACATAAGAGTGATTTTTGTTACTTATGTTCTGTATGAAGCTTAACATTGCTGAATTCAAAACCTCTAAAAGGTTATGCTGGGAACAAATTTTCAAACGTACCAGAATTGGGTCCTGTGCATACAAATATGTATGTATGTACACTAGGTCTCTCTCTAGTTCAAAACACATTATACTTGTGTATAAATGTACAATACAACATAAAATGTAGAGTAATACTACACTATAGGTTGCATAATTAAAATATAAAAACATTATGGAAATGGAAATACTAAAGTTCCTGCAATATTAGCTGAGCCAAATTCTGCAGGTAACAAATTCTGTAGCTGCTTAAAAGAGAGATGACTTAAAATGAGTTACATGATTTCAGGCAGGGAAATTACACCTGTCTGAAGTGAATGGAGGTGAGGCAAAAATTCACACTGTTGCTGTTACCTGGTGCTATGTTTTTCTGCAAGGCTGTGTTAATGTGGTGCCAATGCAAATGTTTATGTTTTGTTCCCATTTGTTATAATCATCTTGGGACACCCAGGTACAATTTGTGTTACATGGTTGATTTTAATTTTTGTAGATGGGACCAAACTACATCAAGGAAACCATGCTGGGCAAGGTTAATGGTTCTGTAGTTTCAAAACAGCTTACAGTCTAAATATTAAGCAAAACCAAACCATATTATGTCACAGTTGAAGTACAACTATGTTCCAGCTGTGAAACTTGAGATATTTGTAATACTGTGCAGCCAGTATTTTAAGAAAAGTGTGGGGGGGAAATCTAAATGGAAAATTGAAGCAGCTGGTCCTAAAATTGAGATCTCTGCTGTTTTTGTTCCTCTGATGATCCCGTAGGGTGTAGGTTTGGCGGGGGGGGGGGGCGGAATTGTGCTGTGTTCTCCCTGGAGAATTCAGAGTCTCCCTTATGTATATTGTCTCAGCCAGAGCAGCTATTGTTGTGCAGGGTTACTTTGCTTTGTGATGTCATGAAGGGCTACAGGAGATTGCTGGGCTCTGTTTGGAGAGAATTTCAAGAGGGATTAGACAATAAAATATAGTTTGTTTGTTTGTTTTTCTAGTATAAAAAGTAAGACATTAAAGTTGGTGTAAATGTGCATTTTTCTGAAGTATTCTGCTTTATTCCTCTCCCATTGTGCTTTGTAGGTTGGAAGTCGTAGGGTTATTCAGTATGGTGCAGCCTTCATGCTCTTACTTGGAATGGTTGGGAAGTTCAGTGCACTGTTTGCATCCCTGCCTGACCCAGTGCTTGGAGCCCTCTTCTGCACCCTCTTTGGTAAGTGTCTATTTCTCTGCTTCTCTTCATATGCTAGTTGATTGTTTGACAGCCTTTGACCTCAGTGGTGTGTATCTGTGGATGTTAGCTAACCTTTGAACAAAATTATTGAACAAAAAGGAGAGAGAGTCTAAAAGTTCTTACTTTTGATTGTTTTTGTTTAGGAATGATTACAGCTGTGGGTCTGTCAAACCTCCAGTTCATAGATTTAAACTCTTCGCGTAACCTCTTTGTACTTGGATTTTCCATCTTCTTCGGACTTGTCCTTCCAAGTTATCTCAAACAAAATCCACTGGTTACAGGTACAAACTTGTGATTCATTCATGTGAAAATGCTGTACCGAGTGAAACAAGGGCTAGTGATAAATACTTTATTTAAAAAAAAGACATCAGGGTCTTGCCTACAGTAGAATCACTTTGCCAGTATAGGTATATTCAAGTGTAATGTACCAATAATGCAGTCCTAGTGTGAAAGCAGCTTATCGGAGCAAAATTGCACATTTCCTGGCATAGCTTATTCCATGTGCAGATTTGCCAGAATAATTAGGGCTTTTGCTGGCACAGCTATGTTGGCCAGGAATCACATCCCTGACCACCATAGTTATGCTAACAAAAGTATGTAGGTGTAGACCTCGACTTAGAGCCATAAGTAAAGGAGCAGATATGTTCCCAATACAGAGAGCTGATGAGATGGTGAGACCCAAGAAGATTGTTCCAGATGGTGTGGAGATGACTTTCTCACCTCATCTTCTGTGGGTGGCATTGGAGAGAGATGCAGGGCCTGGAGAGGACCCATTGCTAGATGGGTGGAAGAAGAGTTGAGAAAAGGGTGCATTTAGAAGGCTAGAGCTAATCTATAAACGGTTTTAAAAGCACTGGGGAAAACATTGAACTTGATCTTGAAATGTGGGTATTTGTTTTAACCTTTGACAAGACTCTGGTGCTTCTGTCACTTGCAGATGTATTTTAGTGAGAGAGCGCCTCAAAATTCAGTTTATTTCAGACTTCTTAATGACTGATTTCTTAACTAAACCGTGGAGAAGCTGTTTTGATTTCTGTCACCACTGGGATTGACGCAGATATGTAATCTTTTGAAGAAAGTGCCTGAACCAGAACCATTTGTTTTGGTGAAAGATACAAGTCTAAACTCAATTTTAATCATGCTGCTTCAAAAGCAGATTCAGAGGCCAATCTAGCTGTTCATTTTGGCTGAGATTTGTTTTAAGGAAGCAGGGAGAAGTAAATTTAAAGCAATAATAGAGTAATCCTTAATGAAGAACCTTGTAAACTACTTGCCATGCCAAGGAATGATATTAATAGTTGGGCTGTTTTGTCAACATCATTTTGAAATTTGAAAAAATCTCATTTTTTTATCTTGTAGTTTTTTCATTGCATTAACAAAAGTGTCTCCTATATATTTATTAAAGAAAACGGTGTTCTAAGCAACCTGAAATGAATTCCTTTAGGGTTAGTTTCCTGACTGATTTAAATCCAAACCTGTAGATTCTAAAATGAGTAGGTAAGGCACAGACTTCCCTCAGTCCTACATACTAGATTAGATTAGTGGCAGATGCTCCTGTAAACCGTTTGCAAGGACCTACGCCTCTGCTCTTTGCTTATTCAAGCAAGGCTCCTCTTGAGCTCGCTGGGACTTTTGCCTGGTTAAGGTACATGAGATCAGGCCCCCAAATAGGGTGTTCACATGTAAAAACTGCAAATCCTGACCTAATTCTTTTTCTTTTTCTAGGAATAGCAGGCATCGATCAAGTATTAAACGTTCTTCTCACTACAGCCATGTTTGTTGGCGGGTGTGTGGCCTTTATTTTGGATAACACCATTCCAGGTCAGTTTTGTGACAACTTGTTGTATTTGAAATTTAAATGGCTTCACTTGCCTTTCTGAATGAGTATTCTCACTGTTAACTGGGGAGGCAGCATGGCTTGGAGATTAGAACACAGAACTGGGATGCTGGAGACCAGAGCTTAATTCTTGGCTTGAATTCACTGACTTGCTGTGGTGCCTTAGACAAATCATTTAACGTCTCTATGCCGAAAGGGCAATGTAAGTTAAAAGATGTACTGATGATTCCGAAATGAAACCAGGGAAAAGAACAGACTGTTGAAGCCACCTCCTTAGTAGAAGATCATATAAGGCCTGATCCTACTTCCATCAAGTCGCCATTGACATAGGGCTGGTCTACACTGGAGGGGGGAGGAAGAGAATCAATCTAATTTATGCAACTTCAGCTATGTAAATGACGTAGCTGAAGTCGACGTACTTAGATCTACTTACCCCGGTGTCTTCACTGTGGTGTGTCGATGGGAGACACTCTCCCGTCGATTCCCCTTGTGCTTCTCGTTGAGGTGGAGTACCGGAGTTGACACTAGAGCGATCGGCGGTCGATTTATTGCGTCTATACTAGACACAATAAATCGACCCCTGCTGGATTGATCGCTGCCCGTTGATCCGGCCGGTAGTGTAGACAAGCCCTTAGTGGTGTAGGAGCAACCCTGTACTAGAGGCTCTACCTTTGCAGTGAAGTTCTGTTTTTCCCTCCCGAGAATACTATATGTCTTCCTGTATTGGCTGCTTGTGGAACATGATGTCTTTGAAGTAGAATGAGTTTTCTCCCTCCATTTTTTTTTATTTAACTTCAGGAAGCCCCGAGGAGAGAGGAATCCAGAAATGGAAGAAAGGCGTGGGCAAAGGCAGTAAGTCCCTGGAGGGCATGGAAACATACGATTTGCCCTTTGGCATGAACTTTATCAAAAAGTACAGGTGCTTCAGCTTCTTGCCCATCAGTCCCACCTTCATGGGCTACACATGGAAAGGCTTCAGGAAAAGCAGTAACTGCAGGAGTTCAGACGAAGACTCTGAGGCTACTGTATAGCCTTGGTTGCAATTATATTATCTCGTTGTAGTAACAGATGTATTTGCAGTTTCTTGCTGATTAAGAAGCATTAAAATATATGTTTTGTATATCTGCATTTAAATTCTGGAACCAGAGCTGAGACAGATTTAAAAAAAAAAAAAGCTTTCCTGTTGTGGATGGTGATGGCTCTATATAGTGTGTCTGGTTGCCTAATTGGTTACCGATCTGGGTAAAATTTAAGTGCCCGAGTCCCATTTTCAGAACAGGTTTAGGTCCCTAAGTGCCTGACTCATTTTTGAAAATGGAACTTCGACTCCTAAATTACTTAGGTGCTTTTGAAAATCTTATCCTCTGATTATTTTATTTAAATCATCGGTGCTGGTGTTTTCAGCACTTCCACTGCTGGCAGTTAGTTGTGCCAGTAAATTTGAATCTGTGTGTGAAATGAGTAAATACCATTTTATTCACTTGTAAAACACAGACACCAATATCAAGTCAGTTGTATTTTTTTCCAATTATAGCTCATACATTCCATATTTTTTCCACACAGCCACCTGTAACTCAGACATTATATTATTGTGGCTAATGGTTATATCACTAGAATATCTTCCCAATCATCGACAGTGCATTCAGAGATTTCCAGACAACAGTTTCCTTACTAAATTACGCCAGATAAAAGCACTGATTGACCCATGTGATCTACTACTGTGCAAGAATCACTTCGATATCTTTTAGATATGTTGCTCTTGTCTACCTGGCAGCTTGCCACCTAACTGGTGCCTGAGTCTAAGTTCTCTTTAAGGGAAGTGTCAACTTTATTTTTACTTGGATAGCGAACTATTTAACTTCAAGACTGTTACATTTTCTTAGCCCAACAGCATTTATCATTACAATACAGTGCATATATCCACTTAATCACAAACTCTTCCTGAATGAAAATGTGAATTTGTCTAAGCAGCCCCATATATGTAGAACTCAACAGGGCAAAATATCAGCATTTGCTTATTCTGACTTGTACCTAATTTTCTTCATCCTGTTCAGACTATCTCTGTCTGACTAGCGCTGCTTGAGTAAGAGTGGCCTATGTATATGTTGCCTTTTTTCCCTCCTCTGGGGACTAACAAAGCAGCTCTTTGTTTTTACAAGTGGATTTTTTAAATAGCAGAGACACTACATTTGGCATCATCATCCACTGGATGGTTTTAACGGGTATTGGGCCCAGTGATGGTGCCATTCAGATATTTTTTTTCTGGAATAGCCTCAGCTCTGATGTTATGTGGATGTTAATGCTCATCATGCATTCATAATTATAAGGTTTTATTCATGTTTAATGTTCTTACTATTGCAAGTTAGTTTTAGATGTCAGTGTTTCAGTGTGGCCCAAAAAAGCATTTTTAAGCTGTGGAGATCATCAGGGAAGTGTAGTGTAATGTACTCTTAAGGCCAGTATGCTCTACGATGCTTGCGTTTTGTATCTCTGGATAAAAAATAAAGGTAGATACTGTAATTCACTAATATATTTATCAAAGTTGACTACTGGACAAGAGCAGTAAATTTTGTTATTGAAGCATGGAAGGGCTGGGGTGGGGGAGGGGAAGAAAATTGCTTAATGGATCAGTATTGAATAGTGCAAAGTCAAAATGAGTCCATTGATCTAGTTTTCAGTATGTCATGGCTGTTTACGCAACATATTTTTATACAACTTTTTCCATAACAAACCATGTATTTGTTCTTGCTCCCAGGAACTTTCAGTAGTTTGCAGTTGTGGTGTTAATTGGACTTTGTTGAAAGCCAGTTAGAAGAATTATTGTGTAATAGACAAGGTTATGTTACCTGTAGTGCAAAGCTGCTCTTCTATTTTCTATTTTGCTCTACAGGCAATGAGGGGTTATAGAAATTACCCGTCTCCTTAGGAACGGATTTGGCCAAGAGCACTGATCAGTAACACTAAGCTTCTAAATTTTCCACCTTTTATTTTATGTGCAACCAAAGATGTGAGGGAGTTTCAATTAAAAAAAGAAAAGCCATTTGTTTGAGGTGGTTATAATCATGTAAAATGCCAAAGCTGGTTCATTCATAAATGTGGGGTCAAGGAGGCAAAAGTTTGAATTAAAGATGATGCCACTCCTTAAAAGCAGACTTTTAATAGTACATGTTGTTCTGTGGACTCAGCAGCGAGTGTCATGTTTGAGGCTTGTCTCATCTTTTCCCAAAAGAGTGTGTTAATGTAAGGCAGTGGAAAGAAACTAAAATCTTACAACAACTTTAGGAACCATTTGGCTACCTTACAAGATTGCTGGCAGAACAACTTGCATGTTAATCTTGTAATGCCAGGCAGCTTGTGCGTTCTTGTATTAGCGTGACACATCATGCAGTAGCAGACAACACAATGGGAAATCCTGACTTGAAAATTAAATAGATTTTTTTCCTACAAGATCTTACTTTGGATGAAGTAAAGCGCTTCTGCACGCACACACAGAAATGGCCTCTTTAACATGTTTGAAAGAACAACCACTTTAAATAGTCTTTAGGTGCTGCATGGTAGTTTGAATCAAATAACAGTTCAACCATCATTCTGAGGATTTGTTTTTCTGAGATACAATACCATTCTTGACAGAAGAAAGTACATTGGATTATGGAAAGCCAGAGCCTCCTCAATCTAAAAACTTATAGTTAGATTATTTCCTGGTCCTACCACACTGATTCCATTGATTGGGTGAGAGAAGTTTAGCAAAATATATACTGGAGGATCACAATGTTTAGCTGACATGCTTTGCTTTTCTAGCCACCTTGAAAACTAGTATTTAATGTGGTTAAGCAGTCCATTTTGCAACCAAAATCCTGAAACATTTAACTTCTGAGAGAGGTGACTTCTTGAATCCTCTTCTTTTAAGAAAGCTAATGGTTAAAGTTGAGCCTTAATTTTGCAAGGACAACCAGAAGAGAGCTGATGAAACACTGCTTATAGCAAAATGTTTTAACAAAATCACTGGTAGTACATTTAACATCTGATGTTAACTGCAGCACCCAGAATGTTAGATGTCTCTTTGTGTATATCTCAGATAAGAGTGGGGAAAAACCTCATGTGCACAGTTTTGCCTTGGGAAGAGAAATCCCCCTTCCTTCTGTGCGTCTGTTTCTGAGAGGAATCTACAATTGCCAATCAAATACTAAGTGCAGATTTTTAATACCCTTGTTTATGGTAGGAGAGTCCACACCCCTGAGAAAACAAAACACTTAAAATTTGAATTTTGGTTAGAATGGTGTTGAAATGCTGTTAACTTCAGGTGATGCAAAGTTTACCACATGAGGTGCTGCAGGCAGATAGGTTGCAGAGTTTTGCTCTAATTTTGAAAAACAGTTGGATACTTTAAAAGTTTCTTGTTTACGTTTATACTTAAAGGGGTAAGTTGGTGGAGGAGATGGGAATAGAAATATGGTTGTTATTGCAATACTATGTTTTTGCTGTATATGTAATTGCCTTTCTAATTGATAAATCAGACAATAGTGTATAAAGAAGACAACACCTACTAAAAGGACTAGAAAAAGATGAGGTGTTTCAACTAGATTTAAATATAGAATGGCAAATATTCATGGCAAAATAGCATTTTGTCATATCAAAGGTGTATAACTATATTCAAAGCAAAATAGCTTTGGGGCTTTTGTAGCCAATCTTTTATTGTATTGATCTTTTTGGTTAAATTAAGAGCTCTTGCTAACAAATTTTCTAAATAGAACATTGACAAATTATGCATCTTCAAAATTACGTTTCATAGCAAATTTACCTCTATGACTGATGTCATATTAGGATGTATCGACTGACTAGCTTGATCAGTAACCTATTGGGGAAAACATTACTACTTGGGATTTGCTTTACACCTTTTAATACTGACTTTCAATATGGCAACGTGGTCTGTACATGAATATTGCAGTATTTTATTTCCATATATTAAAAATAACATTTCCACTCAGGATAATTTTCACAGATTTCCTGGGAGGGAGTGGTATGATTGTCATGACAATGTCATGTGATGATAGAATTTCTTCATTGACGAATCTATAGTAGTTGTGTATACTTTATTTACCCGTGTTTGTTATTCCTGAAAACTGAAGGGTTTCTTATTGTTCACCTCCCTACTGAAATATCATTACTTGCAAAGTAGAATCAACACTTACAAATTGAAATCCTTGGTACTATTTATACAGCAAGAGGTGTCAGGTGAGAACAATCCGTTATGACAATGCCTTCATACCAAAACAGTGTCCCAAATATTCACTAGGTTAATATCACTTATGGTATAAACAGCACTACAGGCACATGTGGTTTACAAATAGCCAATATCTGATGGTTTAAGTTAGCCATTGGATGTTTGCATACAATCCAAAGCAGCTTGTGCTAACATAATTTAGATCTGAATAAAAATGCCTGATGGACCAGCACAGCCTAACTTTATTTTTTGTAAGTGGCCTTCTCAAACCAAAAAATATCACTTTTTCCTCTCCAGAAAATCTTCCAGTGGTTTGTTTCCCATTTGGTGCATGTTTTGTAGGACTTCTTGCTCAAGCTTACGTTAACCTTCCTGGACGTGGGAGAACAAATGTTGCATGTCCACCTCTTTATATAGCTGTTTATAATACTGGAGGAGGCCACACGCTTGCCAGTATTTAGCTTTCCACCCATGAATCTTCTATACAACATAGTGCTGGGCTGCTTTAAGTGTTCGGGATTCATATTTAGCAACATCCAAACCATTCCTGTCAGGTTACAATTTGATTGTGACTGTGCATTGTCATCGGTATTTATTAATATCAAAGATGTATTTAGACTTGCCTCCTGTGTTATCTGGCATTTATTGTGACATCTTTGCATCTTGCTGCCAGTCCAAATTATTGTACTTTGTCTGTTTATAACAACCTTTGGCATAACAAACTATTGACTGTTCTTAGACAGTGGGGATAAATATTTTTCCATGAGTTGTTTTTTTTTTTTTTTTTTTTTGTGACTGACTTTGGCTGTAAACATTTTTATTTTGTTACATACCAAGGGTTTTCTGTTTGTTTTTTTTATTTTTTGAGACGTGTAATTCTTTTATGAAGTTTTCGTATTTTGTTTTTCTAACATGGCTTCATTAAACGTTTAAATATTTAAAAAATATGTAATATTTGGACCAGATGTTGTGAATAATAGTAGATAAAGCTATTTTATTCTGTATTTTTAAAGCCTTTCAGTATAAATAAACGCTGACATAGATGCAACTTGGCAGTTTGTTGGTAGTACTCATTTTTCAAGAAATATGGAACTTGCACAAAGAGAAGCAGTGGCTTATTTATAATCTGTATTTACAGCAATGTCTTGAATCTTCCAGTTGAGATTGGAGCTCTGCTATGCTATGTGCTCTACAAATACATAGAGGCAGCCTGTAGGCTTACATTCTAAATAGACAAGATAGGCAAAGGGTGGGAAGGAAA
Organism: Trachemys scripta elegans; assembly: GCF_013100865.1. Classification (NCBI taxonomy): domain Eukaryota; kingdom Metazoa; phylum Chordata; order Testudines; family Emydidae; genus Trachemys; species Trachemys scripta. The sequence goes on from NC_048299.1 coordinate 146,637,567, forward strand.
ACAAGCACACAGATAGATCACAGAGCAGGTCATTAGGAGAGCTTGGAACAGAGGCCCTCTTCTGGTTCCCAGTCCAGTACCCTGTCCGCTAGACCACAGTGTGTTTAATTCAATTTAAGGGACCAATGAACAGATTAATATTAAGATCCTAAGGGAATGTGTTTATTTTCCTTTTTTACTCCCTACCAGCGTATGAATAGACCAAATAGCTGTTCCAGGGCTTTTGTGCTATTTTCGCTACTATTTTTGCATGGCTTTTGAAAACAGCAGAGGTGATGCATTACAGCTGCCAGAAATCAGACCAGTATGCTGCTTCCTAGCCTACACAAAGAGGAGTATGTGGTTGACAGTTTTTATTAGACAAGCTATTCCTTAGAACAAAGTTGTTTAAAATACAAATAATTGCACAATATGTACTGTGTGTGTGTGTGAGTGTGTATATACACACACACACACACACACACTATATATATATATACACACACACACACTATATATATATATATATATATATATATATATATACACACACACACACACACACACATTTGGTTCTTTGGAGGTTTGGTTTTAAGAGGGTATGTCTACCCTCCTCCCCCCAATCACCACTTTGAATATTGTATTCTAAACTATACAGGATGCTGGTTCTTCAGCCTGGACTTTTGATTATAGAATTTACTACTATTGCACTCAAAAGTGTTCACTCTCCTAACCTGATTCAGTCAGTTGCTATTACAAGAATTGGATACCTCTTGTCAGGGCGTTTGCGAGGCATGAATAAAAAGGAGGAAGTATCTGAATGAGAAAAGCTCAAGCCAGCTCGTTAAACTTGGACCTATTGAGGGAGGAACGCAGTCAGTTGAGTTTCACAACTGTCAATGTGAATATGTAAAGAACTCTCTCTTGTCAGGCATGTTCCAGGAAATCAGTTTTTAAAAGAAATCTGTCTTCAGTAAAAAGAATGAATCACAAAAAAAATCCATCTTTATGCTATTGAGCTTTGATCTACCAGTGTACCGAGCATCATGGCCATGAAGTGTTGAAGCCTATTACAAAATGGCAATGTTTGCGCGGTTCAGTCTATGCGTCAGTTTAGCCGCACTATTCGCTTTCAGGCAGAAACTAGGGCGGAGTTGTGCATGTGATCTGTTCAGGAGCAAATCAAAGGGGGAGGCTCCTTGCTGAGCCATTAGAAGGTGTTGAGAGGCGCATGCCCAGGTACTCTTGGCTAATTTCAGCGATTTGTATCCCCTGTGGGCTGCTGTTAGATTAACAATGTCAGGTGTGTAAAAAGATGCCTATCCTGGAAGCTTCTGCACCTCTGCTACACTTGCTCTGTCATTGTCCTGTCTCAGTGGATTAGTTGTTCACACCATGTCCTTTCTCATATCAATACAATCCAGAGTCTTTCCCCCTGCCAAGATCCAGCAGATGCAGGACCTTGGACAGCTGCTAATTGGGAAGTCAGGATCAAAGGAATTTCCCCCTCTGCACTGCACCTTTTTAACTCCTGCTGGAGAATGTGGGATGATGTGCTCTACGAATTACATTGAGGGAGTTCTGTGGCCCCTCTTATACAGTAGGTCAGATGAGATGATCAGAACGGTCCCTCCTGGGCTTGGAATCTATGATGCTGTCCACATTAATTCCAGGAAAGTGGAGAGAGCCTCCGAGCCCACATCAGCAGTTTACCATTGAAGCGACTGTATTTTTCCTTGGTGTGTTCCTCTGATTCTGACATCTGAGTGACAATAAAAGAGTCCTTAATAGAAGGCAGTGCCAGTTGCCCTCTCCCGCCATTGATTAAATTCCACTGAACAGAAGGGTTAAACTAGCTTGCTTATGAAAATTAATGACAATAATACATTTATGAGGGAAGACGCATGGCCTCTCTAGTAGTTAAAATGCAGGGCTGGGTGTCAGGAGACGTGGCTTTTATTCTTTTGCCACTGACCCACTGAGTAACCATGGGAAAGTTATTTAGGGCTTGATTGTCAGAGGTACTGAAGACAAAGGGAGCTGCTCATGCACATCTGAAAATCAGACATTTAATTTCCATTTCCAGGGAGAGACCTTCCCTTGGTTGCAGGGACGGAGCTAGCCACGGCTTGCACGGTGTCCGTAAACACGCTGAGCCCTGCGGAGAGACGCTGCAAGGTACATCTACATACACAAAGCAGATGATCATCGCCAGGAGCTCATTGGTTGTGTCTGCCTGTGACAATGGGGCAGCAAAGAGGAAGAGTAAAGGGAGTTTGCTACATGTCATGTACAGACCAGTGGTGCCCCCAATTCAGTGACAGTGTAAGTTGCTGGAAGAGCACCTGGCTCATTCCATCTGTGCTGCAACACTGAAATGTGTAGGCAGATGATGGTGGTGCAACCTGGTTTCCCGAAACAGTAGCTGTTTTAGTGCGGAGGGGGAACGAATGCTAGAGACTTGAGTTGGTCATTCTGTTTCATGGAGGAGTTTGAAATTTGTTTTGGTTTGGAACAAAAATCAAACATTTCAGAATTCTCTGAGAGAGAATTATTGTTCGATCTACTGGGAGCCCTGGCTCTGGGGCAGCCTGCTTGGGGCACCGTGCTGGAGCAAGGAGCCCAGGCTGCCAGAGATCTGTGACCTTGGAAACTGGGCTTCCAGGTTCCCAGCAGCCCACTGAGTGGGCTGCCAAGGAACCAGGCAGGTGAGCTGGGAGGAATCCAGGTAGAACTTCATCAAAATTGATTTGGTCTCACAGAACACTTTGATTCTGACAAACCAGCAACTCTGATGGGGTGAAAAAAACCCGTAATCCAAACATCACCATCCAGCGCTACTAGAGATCACAATGCTTAGCTGTTGGAGATGGTTTTAAAAAAAAAAATCCTGAAACTTGTTTTTGGAAAATGTTCCGGGTTTTCTTTTTTGTTCTTTCCTCCTTTAAAAAAAAAAAAATGCACACTTTTCAGAAATAAAAAAATTTCATCCAAGTAGAGTTGGTTTTAAAAAAAAGTTAGGTTGAGAATTTTATTAGCTTTTTCCAATTTTCTACAAAATGGTTTGGAAATAAAAAAAAATTACACTCGTTTTGCGCAAAGTGTTTTACGAAGGAGCAGGAATCATTAGCCCCATTTTACAGCTGGGGAAACTGAACAATAGGAAGGCTAAGTGACTTGGATGAGGCTGCACCATGAGTCAGGAGTAAGGCCTGGAATAGAACCTGTGCTCCCTATGGTTGAAAATGGAGTGTCTCATTGTTCCTCTTAGAGATTAAAAAAATAAACATTTGACTTCCTCATAGAAGATGCTTTATTTAATAGCGAGATTAAAGGGATTTGCTTGGAGATCTGTTGTAAGCTTCATTTTAATCAACACTCCCCCCGAATATTTTACTGGTATGGTCCTGCTGGTCAGTTTCCCCCAGTAGACAAGCCCTGAGTGTAAGGAGAGGATTTCTCTCTGTAGATGTCCACATCAAGAAATCAAATTGTCTCCTGTGGGTGTAAGCAGAGACACTGCTGGATATTTTAACCTCCCATATTACTACAGCTGCATGTCAGTGTCTGAACACAGTTTTGCTGATATATTCGTTCAGTGACTGGTGATTTTGTGAGTGTGGTTTAGCTTTGCCCTCCGCTCCCGAAGCTGAAAAATACAAGAGAAACTCTTCTGAGTGACACAGCCTGGTACCAGCTTATACTGTTTACCACCGTTTAATCAGCTTTTCTGTTCATATTTAGAACCATAACACTAGAACCTTAATGCCCAAATACAGCATCAGCGATTATTTTAGTTTCATCCATAGCATTGACCATAATATATTGAGACATCGGCCCTGTGGGACAATAGGCCTAAGTTAATTTCCTAGTAATTAGATATTTGAGATGGCTGATGTCTCAATATATTATTGAGCTTTAATACTTTGCACTTATAGAACAGCTTTCATCTGACGCTCGCACAGTGTATTGCAAACATAAAGTTAACATAAACCCTTCTATGGTACTCTGTTAACAGATGCCGAAACTGAGAGACAGAGGTTAAAGCTAGGTACCCACATCCAGATAGAGGCACGTCAGGGTATGTCTACCCTGCACGTTAAGCCTGGCGCTGTGGGACCCAGGCTTGTGGACTCAATGTTTCCAAGCCCGCGCTTGAGTGTCTACACCGCATTGTAAACCTGAGTTTACAATTGCCAGCCCTGGGTGTGCACTATACAGACCTGCTGACTCGGGTCTGTGGCTTGAGCTGCATCCACACTGCAGCATGACAGGGCTTGAACCTGTGTCACAGCGGGAATAGGGCTCTGGGCAGCATTGCCAACTCTTGCAATTGTATTACAAGTCTCAAATTATTCCGCCTTTCTCTTAAAGCCCCAGCTCCTGGAGGCAAGTGATAAACTGAGAATCTCAGCTTTCATTAAAAAAGGGAATTTCTGGCACACATGGTTGAGATAAGCTTGAAAAGTGACCCGAATGTAGCCCAGAAGGTTCAGAACCAGAAGGCAACTAAAAAGAACCCTAAATGCATGTATGATTACAATTATTTTTAAAGGAGTCTGAGGGTTTTTGAATGCCTAGAGATGGCAATACTGCAGCTAGCAGGCGCCACTGAGGCTGAACCAACATTTCATCCCTTCAAAGCGAATCCTCCAGCTCAAGGTGGGATGGATTGGGGGGAGGTTTGCCCTGCTTAGACCCCTGCTGGTTCTGCTCTGTGGATGCATCCAGGACTACAGCTGTCAGGGCCCTCAATCTTGCATCTTCTTCCAGGGCTGAATTGGCAGCTGCGGGGAGGGAGGGAACAACTCAACCTTCTGGTGGAACCAATGGAAAGCTGAAAGGTGACTTGAGAGTAAAGTCAGCCTGGAAGTAAATACAGATGCTGTACAGCAACACTCCATCTCTCTGCTCAGCCCATAGCAGCCACCGTTTCCCCTGTCTGCACTTCCCCAAGGCCTGGATGTCAGCCCAGCTCAAGCTGCTGATTCCAGGGGAGTGTCAGCTAGTTCTGAACCAGCTGTTGGAGGGGAGGGGACAAGCACACCTGCAGCTGGACTCCAGGGGCGGAGCTGTGAGCATGGTCGCTGCTCAGTGAAGCTTCGGTTTGGTCTCTCTGTGCAGCAAAAGAGCTGCGTGAAAGTATTTCCACAGGCGTTAGTGCCGGCCTCTGGCTTCCTGTTAGGACAGCAATGACTCTGTCACAGCCCACAAAACCTCAGGAAACGAATACTAACCCCTCGCTCTTACATACCGCTGCAAAGCGCTAGAACTCAAGGCACTTTACAAAGAAGGGCAGAATCCAATATCCATATTTAGATTGAGATTGGACATTAGGAAAAACTTCTAACTATAAGGCTGGTTAAGCACTGGAGCAGGTTACCGAGGGAGGTTTGTGTTATCCCCATCACTGGAGGTTTTAAGGACAGGTTGGACAAACGCCTGTCAGTGATGGTCTAGGTTTGCTTTGTCCTGCCTCAGTGCAGGGGGGCTGGACTTCATGATCTCTGGAGGTCCCTTTCAGCCTGACACGGCTATGTGCTTTTACGGGGCTGATTTTCAGCATGACAGGTATCCAAGTGCCTCTTAGATATCAAGTATTTCAAAGCAGCAGAAACTCTCTCTCTCTCTCTCTCCCGCTTTGTCTGGTCCTGAATTTTCCCATTACTTCTGGGATTCTCAGGCCCCTTTTAAAAGAAATTGACCAGAAACGCATCCACATTTTTAAAAAAAAAAAAAGCTCATCAAAACAAGCAAATGTTCTCCACTGCAAAAGATGGGGAAATGCAATTAGCCTTTTCCAATTGCATATAGAAAACTATGAACAACTGAAGAAAAAGACGGCTGTATTAAAATCGGAGAGCAAGCCAACCAAGGTGGCTTGGGGAAATTATAAGGCTATATTATATTAGCATTGAGAGGACAAACTGAAGTCAACTAGAAAATGGACACACATATAGTAAGAGACAATACCTGACTTGACGAGCTTACAGGCTGCATGGACAAGCCAGGCATTTTTTTCTTTCAGAGTACGAGTGCCGCTATTCAACTGAGGGCATGTCATCACTAGCAACAGCAAAGAGGACCAGCAGCGAAAGAAAGATAGTTCTAATCCATCCAATTTAAGAAATTTTTTCCTATCCCGCAGAACAAGTTCAGGACACCAATGCTACACAAACACACCTCGGCACACAAAGCCCCCATTGCAAGAGGCAGCTTGGAACAAAGAGTCAGTTTATGAAAGGGATTATATGATTGGTTTGCCTGTCATAGCAGGAGTCTGGACTCAAAGATTCAGGAAGTCCAGTCCAGTCCTGTGTTTCTATGACTCCTACATTCTATTCCCAGCTCAGCACCAACCTGGGCAAGTTATTTAGGCCAGAACTTCTAGACACGTGCAAGGTGCTCAACACCGGGGTAGGTCAGCCCACTTAGGGTATGTTTACCCTGCACACTAAGCCCGGGCTCTGACTCAGGTTTGAGCCCAAGTGCCCATTCCATCCACACACATCAGCCTGACTTGGGTCAGCAAACGCTCAGGACACAGGACCTTGCTAGAGGAGTGGGTCAGAGCTAGAGATTTCTGCATTGAGCCCAATAGCTTGTGGTAGAAGCTAGCGTGACTAATCTACAGCAGTGGCTCACAACTTTTCCAGACGACTGTAATTTGTCTTGTGTACCCCCAAGTTACACCTCATTTAAAAACTACTTGCTTACAAAACCAGACATCAAAATACAAGTGTCTCAGCACACTATTACTGAAAAATGGCTGACTTTCTCATCTTTACCATATACTTATGAAATAGATCAGTTGGAATATAAATAGTGTATTTATATTTCAGTGTATAGTATACAGAGCAGTATAAACAAGTCATTGTCTGTATGACATTTTAGTTTGTAGTGACTTCACTAGTGCTTTTTATGTTGTAAAACTAAGCAAATCTCTAGATGAGTTGATGTACCCCCTGGAAGACCTCTGTGTACCCCAGGGGAGCCCGTACCCCTGGCTGAAAACCACTGACCTAAAGAAACGCCCAAGCTAGACGTAAGGACTCCAAGGATGGAGAACAGATGTCCCTTGGCAATCTGATCTCATGGTTAATTACCAGCACGGTTCAAATATTCCACTTTATTCCCAGTTTGAAAACTCTTCAGTTTCTAGTTTATGGAGTTTGGATCTGCCTATGCCTTCGACATGGATTTAAGGATTAAGACTCCTGCTCGCTCATTCCAATGATGCGTCAAAGTGGTGAGGACTCCTGATCCCTACAGACCCGTACTGTGTTTGATCTGGAGTGACAACTAGGGTGACCAGATATCCCGATTTTATAGGGACAGTCCTGATTTTGGGGTATTTTTCTTATATGGGCACCTATTCCCCCCCCCCCCCCTCATCCCAATTTTTCACACTTGCTGTCTGGTCACCCTAGTGACAACTGTGAGATGCAGGTGTGAGAACCCCCAGCCTGGGCAGATCCTTTGGCCTAGACCCTCAAACGTAGCCAGACCCCCTCAGGCCTGGGGCCTTTGTGACTTTTCACCAAGGATTTTCACAAAAGTTTTCTCTCTTTCCCATCACAGCCCCATACCACCATCGCCAAATGATGTTAGTGCAGCTAGTGCCCCTCCAAACCCACTGCTCCCGTGCGCTGGGCTTTCCAAGACACCCGCGTCCCAGCTCTATCCTCTTTAGCCTCCCGAGGTTTGCAGTCCCAGCCTGGGGGAGGCTCTCCAAGCCAGCCAGCCAGCCACCCTCCTCCGTCCGAGGCTGATGACACTCCAAACTCTGGCAGCTGCTGAAACCACTAACCAGCTGCGCATTGTCGGGGCGGGCCCCGAGGCTCCTCCTCCCTTCTCCCCACCGAGCAGGGGGGCTGGAGACACCAATGAGGCTGCGGAATTGCGCGGACGAGCCGCGGCTATTGGTGCGGGGGGCTCCTATCAGCCGAGGGGGCGTAGGGAGACGGGGAAGTGGGGGAGGGAGGCTGAGAGGAGCAGGCGGTGTCTGCCCTCGCCCCGCGGGCAGCTGATGGAGGCGCGGGGTGGGCGCCCGGAGCGGGCACCGAGGCGGAGCAGCGGGGCGGCTCCCCGGCGGGGCAGCTGCTGATTGCCCGGCCCAGCGCACGGTAAGCGCCGGCCGCTCGCTCTGCAGCCCTGCTAGGGGGGCGCCCGGGTGGGGTGCACGGGTTTGCGGCGGGAGGAGTTGGGTAACAAAGGCGGGCCCTTGTCAGGGGATCCCTGCCCCGGCCCCAGTCCCTGCTCATGGGCTGCAGCCTGCAAAGTTTAGCAGCCGCTTGCAAGGCTGCTCCCACGTTGCAAGAGGCATCCTAGAGCGGCCGGGGGGCTGCTCAAGGCGGATCTCCGTGCGGGAGCGATCGGGGGGATGGGGCGAGTGGCCTAGAGCCGCGTGCCCGCTGCAGAGCCGTACAGCCCTGGCGCAGTGGATGGAGCAGCGGGCGGGGAGCCAGGATGCCTGGGTTCTGTTCCTGGCTCTGGGGGGCAGGTATGGATGCAGGGGGTCTAGGGATTACAGGAGCAGGCTGGGAACAAGAGATCTGGGATTCTCGTCCCAGCTCAGGGAAGAAGTGGGGTCCAGGAGTCAGGACAAGGCTGGAGACCCCTGGGGAGTCTTCTCCAACTTTGCCACTTAGTATCTGCTCTGAAGCAAATTGCATCATGTTGGTGTCCTCCTTAGCCATCAGCAGGGGTGGTTGGGTAACTCTCCCCCGCCTGTTTTTATTTACACAGACTCCCAATTCCATTTGGACTCTGCTCTGTGTAGGTCGGGGGGAGAAGGATGCTGAAAGAGGAAGAAACTGGTTTCTGGATTTCGAGTGTCTTGTTTTCAGTAGGCACCTAGCAAAGTTCACAAAGCTGTTCAGTGTGTCAGACTTTCTGTTCTAAATCCTGATTTATGGGGAGGTCAATGTGCAATGAGAGGCGTTGGAGGGAGATTAGATCAGGAGCTATTCAGTGGGTGTGTGTATATTGAACTTTTCAAGTATACTTTTCAAGTAAGTTTCCCTGGAGGAGGAAGAGAGGGAAGGACTTACGGGTTTTCACAGATGTGCTCCTCCATCCCAACCCAGTATGAATTCCAGCAATTGGTTGGGCAAACATTACCACATGGGCCCTCTGAAAATAATAAAACCGCTACAATTGCAATCTTTGAAAGGGGGAGACAGCAGCGGTTCGGAACCTTTTTTTTTTTTTTTTTTTTTAACTATGGAGGGATCTTTATTGGCCCAAATGCTGTGTTTATGTGAAACATGTTCCAGTCGAGAGCCCCCTGGGCCCTGCGAACCTCCACATTTCCCCCTCTCCCCGTAAATAAATTTTTGCAAGTTTGAGACTTGTGTGGGTAAGACAGACTCATGTGCCTTAACAAAATAAGTGTGACTAAGCACACAAACTGTAAAAAGTCATTAACTTAATACTTCACAGCTCTTTTTAAAGTCAGAAGGTGCCATTATGATCATTCAAAGCTCTTGGCTTCCTAACGGACTCCTTAAATGTGTTTGTGATTGAGTAATGATAACATGGCTCAGAATAATGACCTGTGTAGTGAGACTGTTAACGAAGAACCTGCTCAAGTGCTGATTTCACCAGCTCATCGGCACCACTCCAAGATGTAAGAGATGCGCAGGCCTCGTGCTGACCCCTTGGACAGTGTCGACTCACCCGAATTGACCTGCGCGTGAGCTGGTTTTAGTGCTCATGAAAGATGCCGTGTGGGCTGGAGTCTTATGTTGATTTCCAGAGCAGCTGCTGCCTGGCGAGAAACAATGGGGAGGGGGGTACAGTGGAATGCTTCTCCCCGCTGGCTTGGTGACATCTTAGTTAGGGGTGAAAGGATAGTTCAGTCTGTAGTCCTGGACCTCTGCTGAGATCTCTCATGTGGATCTAGCCCACGGGAGAGGACTGGACTCAAACCCACCAGCTCATTTCCTGTAGGCCACAAAGAGCCGTTTGATGGCAACTATTTCTAGTCGGGCTGGGTTTGAACCAGTGATCTAGGGGTGAAGATCCCATTGCTCTGACCCATCCCACTTAATTTCCCTGGGTCTCATCTCGAGGCCTTACTACCCTTTGCATCTAACTTGTACTTGGCTCCTCTCCATTTCCCCTGAGCAGGACCCTTCCAGGCAATATCCACTTGGGCCTAAGCAGGGGGTTTTAGTGCCCAGCTTCATAACAGGTAGCATGCTTTTCCCTGTCCAGCCGCATTGCAGGGCACAGTACCAGGCTTCCAGTAGGACAGTGGCTTTAGCCTTCTCCCGCTAAATTGGATACTGGGCTCCCATTATAGGAATTGCCCTGTGGACTTGGGTCAGCAGTGCTTACAACAGCTGGGCTAGAGATACTGCCATTGCCTAGGGCAGCAGTTCTCAAACTGGGGGTTGGTATCCCAAAGTGGGTCCCCCAGGCTTTGACTCCTGGGCCCAGCAAATCTAAGCCAGCCCTGATGACCCCATTAAAACCGGGTCGTCACCCACTGTCTGGAGCTGAAGCCTGAGGGCTTCAGCCTTGGGCAGTGGGGCTCAGATTACAGGCCCCCCTAGGGGGCGGGCAATGGGGCTTTGGCTTTGACACCCCCCCCCCAACACCCCAGGGTGGCAGGGCTCGGGTGGGCTCAGGCTTCGGTCCCCCCTCCTGGGGTCGTGTAACAATTCTTGTTGTCAGAAGGGGGTTGCGGTGTGATGGAGTTTGAGAACCCCTGGCCTAGGGCATGTGAGAATTGCTGGAGTGAGCACCTGTTTGTGAGTAAAGCAGCCTTATTTAGGACAAGGATGGAGAGGGCTCCATGTGACCATTTATGTTGCATGGGCCTAAGACCATTTGGGCAGATTGCCCTCACCGGGTTATGGGTCACGGGGTAGGGAGGGAGTTGATACTTCTCAAGGTGGACTCAAAGCGCAGAAATATCTGTTGAGTGGGGCATGTGTGGGGATTCACACTCGGGCAGCTTTTAGTGGTGGGGATGTTGTTCTTCCACCCTAAGCTGCTATGCACACGTCTTTCAGACATGCCTGGCTCTCTCCGAAGATCAGAGCGATCTCCCCATAGCCAAGGGAGTACCTCTGCATGCTTAGCTGGTGGGAACTGGTGCTGAATGTCCCAGCTTTGAGCCCCACTGTGACCCACAACAATGGCTCCTTTTTCACACCCAGACCCAACAGTTTAGGAAGTCAGTCCAGGGCTTCCAATGGTGTTTTGATGCTCTTTCCTGACTCTTAATATCCTGCTTTCTGGCCTGAGGGTGGCCTCTGATGTTTCTGGCTGTCTGCAGATGCAGGAGCATGACCTTGGGGTTAGTTTCACTAGGTTTGTGTTTGGAGGGTTTCCTGTATAGTCATTAACTTTCATTTTAAATAAAAACTTAGATCTGCGCCTAGGAAGGTGCACTGTGTCTGCCCCGAGGAATCGCTCTGATCCAATTCTCCGTGCCCATCAATTAGCATAACTGTGCTGGTGTTACACCCTGTAGATGAGCAGGTGCCAGGTTAGCAAACTACAGCAATAGGGCAGTTTACACCAGATCCCGGCCACTAATGAGAGCTGTTCCTGCCACAAGGGATGAAATCCCTTCTATAGGAAGGGATGGAAAACCCCCATCTCTCCAGAGAAACGTCACTTCTCGCTGTTGCTCAAGGTTTCTGTCAAGTTCTGGGCTAACTCCCGGAAGTGTCCCCTGCCATCGCAGCCTGTTTCTCCTTTTCTGCCATCACTGTTGCCATCACGGCTTAGGGTGCCCTCCAGATGGGCAGGCCCAGCAAGAGGCTTACGGGAGCAGCTTTGTTTGAGAGTGGAGCACATGTGTGTTGTGCTGCCCTGCCCGGGGCACCGCGGTGCTGTGAGTGGGGAGGGTGTCGGATGAATCCGAACACTGCTGTCTGGGGGCATAGGCTGCCGGAGAGTATGCCATTCCACTCTTCGCCAGCACACAGGGGTGAGTCAAGTGGCTGTGAAGGAACCCAGCAGTCTGGGTTGGTAGGGGTGGCTTTGCAGAGCAGATGGGTTTGTCAGGACCTGGACAGAATGATCTGAAAAAGATTTTTAGGGTAGATTGCATTTTGGTACAGTCAGCCCTGAAAGTGACTTTAGAAACAGATAATGTTGCATGACAAACCTGCTAAATCCTGATATTCCCAACATTCTGTGTGTGCAGGAGGCATTGAGTTTTCGAATTGGTTCAGGAAACCTCATATAATTTCACACTTCTATGTAGCCCCCTTCCACTAAAGCTTTGAAAGGACATTGCAAAGAGTAAGGGATTCTTTTAGTATGCATGCGGGCCAAATAGTAATTAAATAGGCTCCATTTTTAATGGTTGGGTAAACTGAGGCACGGTGCAGCTACCTGACTTTGCCCAAGGTCACGTACAGACCTGCTGGCACCGTTGGTGATAGAACACTGGCAGCTGAAGATGGTAAAGTTCAAACTGGACAAAAGATTTAAGTCTTTCACTGGAAGGGTTAGCCGCTGGAACGGCTTAACAAGCGGTGTAACAAATGCTCTCTCTTGGACTCTTTAAATGAAGTTATGCTCTAGTTCAACCTTGACTTACACAGTTTTTACTGCAGGAATCGCTGGGGGAAATTCTGCAGTCTGTGTGGTATGAGAGGTCAGAGTAGCTCATAATGGTCCCTTCAAGCTTTAAAATCTATTTATATATGAAACCCAGGAGTCCTGACCCTGACCTGTGCACTAGCCACTACATCCTGCTCCGTCCACAAATTTGTTGATCTCAGCCATCCCCTTTCCTAGATCAGAGGCATCTTGTTTAGCCAGCGTTTCTGAAAATAAAGGAATTGTTGCAGGTAATGCAGTTCTACCTATATGTATTGCTTGGTAGGGACAGCCTCCAGGATTCCTTGATCAGCTGGAGTTTTCTGTTAGCAGTGTCTGCTCAAAGCTTTAAGTATCAGATCTGATTCTCTTTTAATAACCCAAACTCGTGGCGTCTCTTGCTGCACCAGTCTTCATCGGTTCCTGTGTCTCCTTTGTCCCATTTATTCCTACACCATACAGGTTTTCTTTATACCTGCGAGTAAAGGCATGGCGTGTGTAACAGCGTGAAAGTGACCCATACTTGCCATCTTTGCGCACTTCAGTTGCTCGTTCAGAATGCTCCATGCTGCTCCGGTGCCATCTGGGTGGCCTGTCGAACTGTGTTAAAGGGAGATGAGCAGAAAGGCCATTTGACTCGATGATGCAGCAGCCGTAAAGTGGTGGAGCAAATCAGGCTTCGTGTAGGGCGCCGAGCATTCTTTCTGGCCATCGGGACTAAAGTAAGGTTTAACATCTGATATGTGTGTGTAACCCTAGACTAGACTAAAGCTCCTCATGTAGTAATTATATAGCATAAGGGGAGGGTGGCATTTTTAACATGCACCTTTGGGTGCTACAATACTAGATGTTAATAAAATCATCCTTTAGCAGGCTTTGTTCTTCATTGGCAGAGGGATTGACTCCTTGACTTACTAGGTTTCTTCCTTAAGCTTCTATGATCCTAAATTCTCGATAAGATAATGAATCATCTGATTCATTCCCCACCACTCCTCTCTGTCTCTGCAACCTACAGCAACACTAATTTCTATTGCTTTTGCTTGAATTCCCCAAATGCCATTGTAGTTACTATGGGCTTCTGCCACAAAAGGACTTCACATTCCCAAGTGCCACTTCAATTCCTAGGCCACAGAGTGAGACAGTACTTCTGACCAGGTCTAAATAAGAGCCGTTTTGCTGCACCTCTTGGGGGTTGTTTTGTGCATTGACTTGTCAGGTGTTTGATCTTGTTTACATTGAGCTGCTCAGACCATCTCTCCAAGAGAGTGGTGGCCTGTAAAAGACCTCATGTTTGTATTATGAGGGCTGGAAGTACTGGTTCACCTCTGTGGGTAAGCTCTGGTATTCATAATTTTTAAAAGGAGATCCTTACACATCAAGGAAAGTAAGTCTTGCCTTGGGTGTGAGGTTGTCAGCGTCAGACTGCCAAGCCCCTTTCTAGAAACCCTGCATGAGGAACCTTGAATCTGCACAGCAAACCCCAAAAAAGGAAGAACTGGCAGCTTTTTGTCTTGCTTAGGAAATGGAGATGGTGACAGAGATGAGGGTGTCAGAGAAGGCTTAAACAGCTTGTCACTTCAGATCTAGCAGCCAGTCGATAAACAGGAAGTTGGAGCTCAATCAAAAGCAAATCTTCCGTCTGAGAAGCTGAAGACACCCTGGCAAGGCTGCTGCACCGGCTCTAAGTCGCTTTCACAAAGGGAGGGCTCTTCCCAGGCATCAACTTTTTTGAATCATAAGGCAGGCAAAATACATAAGGGTAAGCCCATTTACCTTCTATAAATTCATCCATAATGTAACTTTCAAGAGAAACCAGAGGGTTGGGCTCTCTCTCTCCCGTTGTAGATAAATTAAACACCATGTGGCTCAGCTTGGGGACCTTACTAAGTACGTCTGCAGTTAAGATCTCCACAACCTTTTTGCAAGAACCATTTTTTGTGAGGGTGTCCCTGGCCTTAATTTCTCTCCTTTACCTTGACTGCTGCACTCTACCCCAGAGACAGCTGCATTTTATTATTGCTGTTTTACATATGGCTTCAAACCTTTTAAATGGCAACTACAGTAGCCACCGGGTGCTCCAGGCGCCTACTGCCTGAATTAAAACTTGCAACGTGAACATAAACAAAGGACTATCCATAAATATATCCACTGCCCCCTATTCTTCTTAACACAGACAGCAGTGTGTGTGCATGAGAGGGTGTACAGCATGTCAGAAATGCTAATAAATCTGGGCTCCACCAGACCATGATAGGTGGTTCCCAAATCAAAGACCGTTCTCTTTCACAGGTGCTGGAGCTGGGGGTGCTGTGCACCCCTTGGCTTGCAGTGGTTTCCATCATATGCAGTGTTTACAGTTTGGTTCGATGGCTCTCAGCACCCCCGCTATACAAATTGTTCCAGCGCCCCTGCTCTAGTTTATGTTGAGGTTGCTCCAGCTTGAGAGCCTTTGCTGATTTCAGCAGTGGCTGAGTGTTTGAAGGGTGCTGTATAAACTGCTCTAAGAGGCCTCCCGGCACTTCTTGGCTTAGGCATGCGGCTGCTAAGGAGCTTCAAGGATGCTCTTCATGTAGACTTGGAAAGATTAGATTTTAATCGTAAACATTGACCTCACTGTGTACACACAATCCGACACACACATATTTTCATCGATTAATAATCGACATTTACAGATAGGCCTAGGAAGGAAAATGCTGCTTGAGAACTTAGCTGCATTTGATTTGAGGATATGTACTTTCTACATTTTGAGGTGGTGTTGACTCTCTGTGCTTCAATGGTTCTATAAAGCTTTAACTTTTTGAATCTGGGTGACTACTGTCATTCAGTCTGTGAAAATTTAAATCCATGCAAATCTTAAAAGCCTGAAACCCATAATTTTGCACAACAGTGAGAATTTAAATCAAGGGGGAGAAGCTTAAAAATAAATATTATGTGTCAAAAATGACAATAACATAGAAATCGAATTCTGCAAAGCCTATCTATGGGTATATTAAGACAAGTAGACTGCTAAGGGGAGTAAATGGATAGAGGCAAATTCCCCGGCTGATGCAAATTGTCATTGCTGCATTGGTTAGTTCAAGGTAAAAACCTCTAAGTTCCCCAGTATTTTTATGAAGTATTGAGAGCCAACAGGCTTGTTATCTCCATAGAACAGAAACATCAGTCTGGTTGCTTCTTTGCAGCTGTTTGATGCAGCCAGTGCTTATCTCTGTGGCCTTTGGGTAACTCTGATCCTGAGGAGAAGCCCTGACAGGCATAATGCTGTGTGTGTTTTGAGATGGCAAAGGAGTCTAAGAGCCCTAAAGAAAAACACACACACTGCCCATCTGTGTGTGACTTGGGTAACGTTTTTGCATGGGACAAGTAACTGTGTAACTTTTTCTTCCTCTGTGTGGTAATTACTTGGTGGTAACTTCCCCAACGGTTCCTAACTTTTGATGATGTTGCAGAATACACTAGTCACGTAGCCTCTGGTTTCGTTAATGGACCCCTTTGAGGAAGGGAGATGGGTGGGTGTAAGGGCTTCTTGGTGGAGCTCTCTGTAGCGGAAGGTAATTATTCCCGTAGCCTCGAGGCCCCAACCTAGATTTGGGTCCTGTAGTGCTAGGCTCTATATTGATTTTTAATAAGAGACAGTCCCTGCACCAAAGAGTGTGGGGTGTGAATTTTCATAAGTGCCTAAGGGAGTTAGGTGCCTAACTCTGTTAAATGCTTTAGAAAAAAAATCTCCCCTTTTAGAATTTAAATAGCGCAAATGGACAAAAGGTGGATAAAAGCCAGTATTCTCGTTGTCTGAGGCCCACGGAGAGGAAGCGACTTGCCCAAGGTCACCCAACAAGTCTGGCGGAGATGGGAATTGAATCAAGATCCCGTCAGCACCAGGCCAGGGTCTCAATTACATGAACACTGTCCTTTCCTCTCAAAATAATCATAGAATATTAGGGTTGGAAGAGACTTCAGGAGGTCATCTAGTCAAGAGACTCCACCCTCAGGGAAGGTCAAATTGAGGTAGTACAAGGTGGCTGGAAACTTTCCCAGGCCAGACATCTTGTTGAAAGGTTGATCTTCAGCCATACTGCTGCAAATCTTGGTTGTATGTATTTGCCTCCGCATCAGTCTGTGTGTCTCGGATGCAGCCTTGTCGCCTCTTCCCGACTCGCCTATCAGTCACCTATCCCTCCGTCCCTGCTGTCTTTGTAATAGCAATTGCTCTTGTCTGAAAGATGGATGGATCCCACCCCTCCCCCGCTGCAGTGCCGTCTCTGCTCTGTTCCTCCCTTCTGAGCTCGCATAGAATAAGACATAATTTCCTCATTTACGGGTCTCCGAGGGTTTTGTCGCCCATCCTGGTTTCAGTTTGGCCGACGGACGCTCATCCATTCTGTTCGGATATCTATGCCGTCCGGCCGGCCCCATTACTCATACCACCCTCTTGCTCTGTCTTGAATTTTTGCTCTTTCAAAGAGGGCATGAGGAGCTGGTCGCTGGTTCTCTACCCATGTTTCTGCTGAGCGTTCAGGGAGAACTGGGTGTAGAAGTGCATGGCAAGATCTGTCCTGTGAGTATGTTGTTTGTTTCTATAGCAGTAATTCTGTCCACTTAATATCTTACAATTTCATATCACTCTTCATTCAGAGGTCACAGAAATTCTGGTGTGAAGGTCAGTGTTATCCCTGTTTTACTGATGGGGGCAGGGGAGAGAAAGAAGGGGGGAAAAGGTCCAAGTCAGTGGCCATGCTGGGAATACATGCCTTATCTCTTCAGAGATCAATCTGTGGGCCATGATCTTTGGCGAGCTGGCTGGGAAGGAGGCTGTTGAGATAGATGTCCAGGCTCCTTGCAGGACAGCCTGATGGCCTCTGAGAACGTCTGTGAGTGCGGAAGAGCCCAGCTGCCTCTACTAGACACCGTTATGTGGTCTGCAATGGGCGGGGAATTGGTCCACAAGAGAATCTCTCTGTTAGGATGCGGACTGCACTACGCACCGCGATGCTTTTCTTCTGAGGATCTCTTTATGAGCACTGAACTTTCCACGAAGTAGAGAAGTGCTGTTCTTGACTTCTGCCATTGATAAATCAGGATTTTTCCCTTTGTAAGTTTCCATAGTTCACCTCCTTGGAGGTGAATAACATTGAGATTGGTTGGTTGTGAAGTTAATTAGTCAGATTACACAGGTACATTTCTGCCTATCAAAATGAGCATGTACGTGGAACAAGTCTAAAAAGGGGAGAGGAATGATACAAGACCCAGAGACCACAACATGGATACTAAAACATTGAGAGGCAGTGTCATCTAGTGGACAGCCCACTAGACTTGGAGTTAGGAGACTTGGTTCTATTCCCAGCTTTGCACTGATCTCTTGTGTGACTTTGGGCAAGTTGCTTTTCTGTCTGTGCCTCAGTTTCCCCTCCCATCCTTTGTCTATCTAAACGGTGTGCCGGATCTGGTTTCAGTTCCTGTCCCTGCCACAGATTTCCTGTGTGACCTTAATTTCTCCGTGTCTAAGTCTCGCCATCTGCAAACTGGAGACAATACTACTTTTCCCCAACTTTTAGACTCTAAAAGCTCTTCAGGGCAAGCACGGTCTTTGCTACGTGTGGGTACGTTAGCTAACACAATGGGACCCCGATCACAGCTGTGACTTGTAGGGCTATGTCAGTACTAATACTAACAATTGTCCAGAGTTCATAATGTGGCAGTCTAAACATGGCTCATGTTTGCCTGACCAGTAACACACCTCTGGTCAATATTAATGTTTGTTACTCTTTTTTTTTTTCCATTGGAGACTATTTCCTTCTAATTTTTCTAAGTGAACATTGCCTACCTCCCTCCAGGCCATTCACAGCTTAACCCAGCTATTTCAGCCTTGCTGAGGTGGTTGTGAAACTCAGTAGCATAAGCTAGAAAATAAAAAGCCGTGTTAGTCTTTCCGTCATTAGTTGCGTTCTTATTTTGCGTTTCTGTTCTCCTTTTTCAGGAGAATGCACTGTGGACAGAGATGTTAGCTGTAGCTTTGAATTTCCTGCCCTTTGTCTGCTTGTGTCTCACGCTCGCTGTTGCTGGGTTTAAATATAGGCTTTTGTGCTTGGGCCGCTGCTGGATTTAGAAGCATGGAGTTGGAATGTAGCTGCAGTTTTGGTCAGGATTGTGCCAGTGTGGGATGGGAGAGGGTATCCTAACTGTGGCCCAGGAGAACTGGGAGCAGGGATTTCTGACCCAGTCATTGGCTCCTGTGTGACTGCGGGCAAGTCACCTCACTGTGCCTTCATTTCCCCTTCTGTAAAATATCCACCTCCTTGCAGTGTGACGCGAACTAGCGTATTTGTGTGAAGGGCTTTGAGGTCCTGAAGCGACTTCCCTGTGCAGTATTGCTGTGAAATTCACTCCAGACCCTGCTACCACCGTATGGATCTGCCATCGACTTCAGTGTGATACTGAGCTAGAAGACCCTGTATCTTTAACTTAACACGTGGGCCCTTCTCTTCAAGTCAAAGAGAAGGACTGAGCAATTTCCTTAGGAAACAAATAACAATACTACCTGGATCTCAGAGTGCTTCTCATCTGCAGAGTTCAAAGCACTTTACAAAGGAGGTCCAATAATAGTATTGCCATCGTACAGCTGAGGAAAGTGCGTGTGTGTTGTGTATAAAGTGGTGGATATTTTTGGCATGAAATCTCATATTTAAGTATCTATTACAGAAGTGTCTGATTTGTGCTGGGGTCTCAAACAGGGATCAGGGTCCCCTGTACTAGACACTTCACAAACACGTAATGAAGAAATGTGCCCTGAAAAGCGTACATCTTTCAAAGTAATGCAATGATTTCTAATTATTTGTTAAGTAATTGAAGTGAGAGTTTAAGTAAAAAAATTGTACACGCACCCAAGTGAGTTAGGAGCCTATGTTTTCCAAAGTGCCTAAAGCTCTTGGCTGTCTTGGGAAACATCTCATTTTAGTTATGCTTCGTAGCTCCCAATAAATAAATAAATAGAAACTGACAATTTCATGTGGGGACACTTCAGAGGTAAAAAAAATGAATGACTTTTTTTTTGGCAAGTGTCTGTCTCCACATCTAAACTCATGCAATTGCAATAAATAAATAAATCATTGGACCTCAATGTAAAAAATCAACTTTGGTGGCAAGGCCATTCTGCATTTGAAAGTTTATAATATGTAGGTTTTTTTGTTTTGTTTTGTTTTTTTTAGGGGAGTGAAATCAGGATGAAAACACAACTGGTTTGTTTTTTCCAAGTGTATACAGGGGAAACAGGCAGTTCTTTGTGTGTGAAATGGTGTTGTTCCCTTGCAACTGAAACGAAAGGCAGGACCCAAAATGTTCAGGTGGTCGAGTGTTTGATGTGAAATAGTCACAACAACTGGACTGAGGCCCCAGCTGATCAAAGACAGTGTTACTTTCCACTGGGGAATTCAAACAAGCTTCTCCTTAGAAGCAGGTTCAAATATGATGGCTGGGGATATTTGGTGTTGATACCTGGGGGTGGAAAATGCATGTCCCCTCGGGCTGCTGGTGATTGGTCAAAGGAGAGTCTTGTGTTCAGGCCAACTATCTTTGTATTTGTTTATTTATCATTTTCCCTACTGGGTTCAACCAAAACACCTCTCCTGATCCAGTGGAGTCGAAA
Source organism: Trachemys scripta elegans (assembly GCF_013100865.1). Taxonomy (NCBI): domain Eukaryota; kingdom Metazoa; phylum Chordata; order Testudines; family Emydidae; genus Trachemys; species Trachemys scripta. The sequence goes on from NC_048299.1 coordinate 146,657,755, forward strand.
AGCATGTTCCAAATTTTCTTCCTATCTGTAGAATCCAAGGTTGCCTGGCCTCTAGTCTCCCTTTAGAAACACCACTGAACTGGATGGAGGTTTCTGTGTCTGTTGCAGCCATTCTCAAAACAACAGAGGGTATCCTAAGTTGCATCCTGATAAGGAGTGGTAGGATGGAGGGGAACCTTACTGTGAGTAGGGGTGGGTGAGAACTGACCTAAACTGGAATCTGATCTGAATGATAAATAGTTCTCCTTCCCGCCACCCAGGTCCTATTTGCACTTGTGGGAATCCAGGGAGTGGAAGTGTCAACATACCTTCAGAGGTGCCCCTGGCATTTCCAGCTCAGAAAGTAACTGGCAGCTCCCGGTAACTGATGAGAGCCTGTTAGATTTAAGAGATGTCCCTCCGAACCTTTGGATGTGTGGGTTAAACATGATTATCATTATTAATGCAATAGCACCAAGGAGCGCTCTGGTCATGAACCAGGACCCCATTTTGCTAGGCACTGTACAAACACAGCACAATAAAATGGTCATTGCCCTAACCTTTGACAATTATCCATCAGTAGAAGGTGGGAGATCAGGACTCCTGGGTTCTATTTGTGCCTCTGCCAAATGGCTCACTGTGCGACCTGCAGCAAGTCAGTGAGTGTTTGTTTTTATGATCACACCTAAAGTTCCCAACGCTCCAGGTGCTGTACATAAAGTAAGAACAGCCCGAAAGTGCTTAGAACCTGAATAGATGAAAGAGAGAGAGAGAGGATAATTATCCTCATTCACAGATGAGAAACTGAGGCCCAGAGAGTAAGTGAATTGCTTGTAAGTGGGGAGTTTGCAATAGAGCTGGGACTTGAAACCAGAACACTAGTGTCCAAGTGCAAGTGTCCTCTTCTCCTCATCTGTAAAACGGGTATGATATCTGCCTCAGAGGCTCAATACCTTCCTATCTGAAAAGGGCTTGGGTGGAAGGATATAATAGAAATACAAAGTATTCTATTAATTGTGTCTCCCTGGGTCGGCTTAGTATGGTGCACTTGCAGTGATTCCCTTTACTTTCCCCTCACCTGACTTTTCATATTTCTGCTTTTAAGTCCATCATTTGAATTGGAACTTTCTATTTTGCCGTCTGCACCATGGACTGATGTAGCTGACAGATGGATCCAAAGTTCTGAAGTCAGTGGAAAAACTCCCGCAGAGTTGACGGGGCTTTGGATCCGGCCCAATCTACACATATTAAGATGGAAATGATGCAGTGATTAATGCAAATTTCTCTTGTATCTTTCTCCTCCCCCCTCCCCCGCCCTCTACAATTCAGATCTCCGCTCCTAATGAAAGAAGATTGTGAGGATGGATTACTGCAGCCAGTCATCCCTAGTCCCCTGTGGAAAAGACAAATACATTTCAAAGTAAGATTACAACCAGAGCTTAACGCAGAAATATTTTTGGTATTATGATTTATTTATGAAAGGCCCCGGTGACTGGTGGAGGAGGGGCAGATGCAGACACACAAAGAACTTAAAGCTGTGGACAGAGGTGGAAGGGGAGGTGATCTCTCTAGCAATTGATGATTCAAAGCATGGAAAAATCCACAGAGGAGCCTTGGGGGGGAATAGTAACATTCCATGGCTGAGAAATCATTGAATGGGTTGCAGCCAAGGAGATGAAGATGGAAAGATGCTGGTTATTACCCAGCCCCCTAAGTAGGAATAAGCTATAACAACAGATCAGTAGAATTACGTTGGTAAGAAGAAAAAAAAAAAATCGCACCCCTAACTGAAAGAGTTACCCTGGAACAAAAGTTGCGTAGACCAGGCCCAATTCTCTGCATGTGCCTTAGATTGAGGTGCCCCCAAATCACTGGACAAGTGTTTTGGGAAATTTTTGGCTGTAGTCTGTCTGTCTGCCTCAGTTTTCCTATCTGTAAAATAGGAATGATGATAATTATGTATATTTATAAAAACATTGCTCGAGCATGCAGGGGTGTAATCAGAAAGGCCAAGGCACAACTGGAGTTGCAGCTAGCAAGGGATGCAAAGGGTAACAAGAAGGGTTTCTACAGGTATGTTAGCAACAAGAAGGTGGTCAGGGAAAGTGTGGGACCCTTACTGAATGGGGGAAGGCAACCTAGTGACAGATGAGAGCGAGGGGGTAGTGAAGCACTGGAATTGGGTTACCTAGGGAGGTGGTGAAATCTCCTTCCTTAGAGGTTTTAAGGCCCAGCTTGACAAAGCCCTGGCTGGGATGATTTAGTTGGCATTGGTCCTGGTTTGAGCAGGGGGTTGGACGAGATGACCTCCTGAGGTCTCTTCCAACCCTAATCTGCTACAATTCTAACCGCCCCCCTTTGCAGAGTTTGATGCCTCCAAATTGGAAGTGTTGTGCAAATGCTAGGTGTCCGTCCTATGGTAGTTTAATAGAAATGTTACCTAGGTGATACCTAATCGTCCAGCGATTGGGCAATTTGTGAGATGCCTGGTTGGATGGATCAGACGTTTAGTGACCTTTGCATGGGAACAATGTTATTCCCAGGCTGGGGGAAAAAAAAAAAAAAAAACGCCTCTAGAGGTCAGGAAAATACTGCACCTGCCGCACTCCGGGCCTAACCGGCCAATGTGTTTTGGCTGCTTTGCATTGTCAGAGTAGTGCCAAGCAGCCAAAGCTACCTGGAGGATCAGGCCCGAGGGCCCTAATTCTTAAATATATTTATGTTCCTAACCTCCATTGAAATCAATGGGACTTAGGTGCCTAAACACCTTCGAGGATCTGGACCTGTGTACCTATGCTAGGTCTCTCTTTTCCCTCCCCTCCTCCCATTCAGTATCTACACCTGTGGTGCTATTTAAACTGTAAGATCGGGGGCTGGTGCAGTGAATAGACATCAGAAATGTGTTGTGATGGGGGCTGTTTTATTATTTTGACAATAAATGCGGTACCAAGTCAAATGACTGTGTGTTCCCTAAGCTGCTTGTCTTGCAGCCTTGAAGTCTGCTTTATCAAGGTCGGTCTGTCTGAGTTTTTTGTTGCAGTGGGTTTTTTGATCATTGGAAGAAAGGCCTCTTGCGAAGCCCAGACAGCATTCCTTCAGGACAGTGTTGGCTGGCAGGACACAGTCGTTGTGGCTGCGCACTCCTTACTCTTGACCGGAAGATGCAATAAACAAGCATTGATGGCCCCCATATTTGGGGCGTGTGCTTAGAGTGGAGCAAAATCATTGCCCAGCTCTAGGGCCGATACGTTGATGCACCCTGCAGATTGTTTTTTGAAGGGCTTATGGAAACAAAATGGGAAGTGATCACTGGACCTCTAGTGTGTGGTTCTGGTTCTCTGGGTATCGGTTTTTCCGCATTTCCAGATGTGCAGCTGGCAGCACAGAGTGGCACAGTGTACTCCTTGTCCCATGTGGTTAATATCCTGGACTAGGACTCAGAAATTCTGGACTTTATTCTTGGCTTTATCGAAGACTGTCTTGGTCAAATCAGTTAACTGCTCAGGGCTGCACTTTGCCTTCTATGTGGATAATACTCCCTGCCCCAGTCGTGTCTGTTTAGAGCAGGGACAGTCTCTGACTCTGTGCAGGGTGGGTGGGTGGGTGAGTGAGAGAGAATCTAGGTGCTGCAATAATGCATATACTAAATGGTCACCAGTTCCAGATTCCAGCTTACTGCTCAGTAACTTTCTGGGAAGAATCCCTACTGGAAAGCATGAGCCGCCTGGCACTCGTTGGTAACAAGGACAGTGCTCTGTTAAGGTCCATCAAGGCAGGCTGAGGTACAGGAGAGGAGAAGGAAAGGAGGTGTATGTGTACAGGGGTAAGGGTGGGGAGTCCTGTTTGTCAGCCTGTCCTCACTGCCAGCCCCATATCTGGAGTAGTAGGAGCTACACAGAGACCTGATGCACCCCTAGGGAGCAGTGAGTTCCCCTCTCCAGATGGCAGCTGTTGTGCGCCACGTCATGAAGGTTGGGAAGAGGGTCTCCGTTTCCACCTCGGCATGCTTGTGCTTTTCCCCAACACGCCCCTTTTCCGTGCAGTGTGAGTGGAAGCCGAGGCAGGGAACGACCAATTTCTGGTCTCGTAGCCCTCAGTCGTTGAATGCAAGCTCTGGGGATGGCTGGATTAAGCCATCAGTGCTACGGACCCACACCCAGGGCCTCATCTCCCACAGTCAGGAGATCCCGTGGGAATCTCTGCTTTCATATCTAAGAGAAAATGTTTTTCCATCCCTTGCCGTTGTAAAGAAAAGCTTGAAAGAGCGACGCGAGCGTAACCACTGCAGTGACTCCTGCCAGAGCCTGCAGACAGTCTCCTGGGCAGATCCCAGGGCTGTAGAAGTGGGGTAGCCTAAGCCTGGCCAAAGAGAAGCAGTGCTAAGTCCCTCAGCAGGGCATCAGATGGCTCTGCCGTGGGGAGCCTGCTCCTGCCATCCCATGTAGATGCAGGGCTGCGGGGTCGTGAGGCATCGTGCCTATTACCCGTTTGTCTTAATCCAGCTCTGGCTCTGGAAGGTCATTCCTGACTCCATCAAACCTGCTTCAGGTCAGCCCCTTCAGGTTACCATTTCAGGCGCTCTGATACCACAGGGCCGGGAGCAGCATAAGAACCTGAGTTTCTCAGGCTTTGGTTCTTTCCTCGTCTCAGTGCGACTCCTTGCCTGCATTAATGTTGTTTATCTTCCAGAAACGAACTGCTGTTGCACTTGAAGACCTACAACTTGTATTATGAAGGTCAGAATTTGCAGCTCCGGTACAGAGAGGTGAGAAATCAATGAGTAAATATCAAGCAGGATGGTCTTGTGACTTAAAGGGAGGAGGCTGCGTGGAAAAACGAGACCACCTGGGTCAGTGCCCACCTTGGAGGTCAAAAAGTGACTGCTGGCAAAGCAAGCTGATTGCTGGTTATTATTGCAAGGAGGAGTTCTAAGCTGTGGGGCTCCTATTTTACGGAGGGAGACATAGAGATCCAATAGGCTCTCCCCTCTCCCACACGATCACCTTTCAGAATCAATGGGAATTTTGACACTCATTTAAATGGGAGTGGGATCCGGTCTCTTCCCAGGATTCAAAGGTTAAGGCTGGAATGGGAACACCATGATCCTTTAGACCAACTTTTTATCAGTAATATCATTGTTCCTTAATATTGCATGATTTAAGCCTGTCGCCCATTGTGTGCTGTGGGATGCTTTTTGGAGTATCGAGTGCACGGCACCTGAGAGAAGGTGGGCTTTTAGTTAGAGCAGAAGGCTGGGAGTCAGGACTCCTGGGTTCTTTTCCCAACTCTGGGCGGGGAGCATAGTCTAGGGTTAGAACAGGGGATTTCTTATCTACACTAGAAAGTTGTATCTCACTAACTATATTGGTGTCGTTAAAGAGACACAACTACCTTTACTGTGTGCAGCCGTATCTCCATAAAGGTGCTTTCTACCAGTATACTTATTTCCATATGGGAAAGGGAATAAGCTATACCAGTACAAAGTCTCTTTATACCGCTGTAACTGCCTCTGTTCTAGGGCTTTTACCAGTATAACTACATTGGCTTAAAAAAATCATGCCCCTAAGCAAAATATTAGTCCTAAAACTTAAGGGTAGACTAGGCGTGGAGTCAGGACTCCTGGTTCTGTTTCCAACATTGCCCAATGGCATGATGTCACACACTGAGTAAATCCAACCCCATTTGGTTTTCCATTTCCCTGTCCATACCGTGGAGATGATATGGCCTGTCTCTCACATTGTGAGGCTTTGTTAGTGACGATCAAGTGTTTGGAGAGCCTGGTGGGAGTATGGGCAGGACAGGATGGCAAGGCTGTGTGTTTAGATCTGCCTTGCTGAGGAGGAGAGGGCTCTGGCCAAGGCAGCGCTCTGAGATGTTGTGTGTCTTTGTGTTTGCTGCCCAGGAGGAAGGCGAGTTCATCGTCGAGGGTTTGCTGAACATCTCCTGGGGCTTGCGCAGGCCCATCCGGCTGCAGATGCAGGATGACAACCAGCGGATCCGGCCTCCTCCTTCCTCCTCCTCTTGGCACTCTGGCTGCAACCTGGGTGCACAGGGGTCAGTAGATGGTCCGCTCTGCTTAGGGAGGAAGCTGTTGTTAGAACTCCCGGGCATGGATTCATTGTCTTGGTAGAGACATGCATGGGTGTCTGCTGGACCGCACACATGCAACACCAGGACCCAACATGCAGCTCCAGAAACAGACCGATGAGCTTTTCCTCCCTACTGAGGTTGAATTAAGGCTTACTGCAAGTGTCATCTGCAGTCACTAGGGAAGAGTGTTGAAATGCCTGACCTGGAGAATTGAGTGATGCGTGTGTTATTACTTGTATTGCAGTAGCGCCTAGAGGCCACAACCAGGAGCACAGCCCCAGTATGCTAGGTGCTGTACAAACATGTAGGAAGACACGCTCTGCCCTGAAGAGCTTACATGCTAAATAGGGTGGGAGGGGAAACCGAGGCACTGGGAGGTGAAGTGACTTTCTCAAGGTCACACAACGGGTTAGTGGCAGAGCCGGGAACAGAACCCAGGTTTCCAAAGTCCTATTCTAGTGCCATCTCCACTAGGCCACACTGCCACCCTACTGGTTGCCTTCAGATTACAACTGTGTGCTAAGCTCTTCCCATCTGAGCTGGTCAACATTACGGTGATGGTTTGTACAGCCCTGTGGGGGAGACTGGGGAACTTCTGTAGCCCTGCTGCTGCTGAGGAGAATCTAGCCAGTTGGCTCATTGCTGAATAGACCAGCACTACTGGTGTAGGCAGTTGCTGGTGCTCAAAGCCCTCAGTACATCTAAGGTGAGCTTTTTGCATCTCCTGCCATCTTGCTCGAGAGGCTTTCTTTTGCTTCGCCTAATAAAGCTGCTGTTTGCAGCCACTAAGTCCTTACTCCTGTGATGGGCAGGTCCTGCTATTGGGCTTAGGGCTCAACCAGTGCAGTCTGCTTGTTTCAGAGAACCAGTTGGGTCGTAGGAACTGAGACACCTGGGGCTTTCTTTCCCAGCTGTACCACTGACTTAGGTGACCTGTTCAACATCACACAACTCCTGCGTGCTTCAGTTTCCCATCTCTGAACTGGGAACCTCTTGTAAAGCTATTGGAGATCTGTGGATGGAAAAAAATCTGTACAATTGCTGGCTGGCGGTATTAATTCTTCGTTGCCAGTTGGTAAACAAACATGAGAGACAGCCTTGTGAGTTCCCATCTTGCAGTGCTGCTTTTTGTGTGCGCGTTATCTGGAAGGCAATGAAAAGCAACCCAATCTACAACAGAAGCTAAGCTTGCTTAGGTTTGCTGTGGAGTGAACTTTCCCCTGGTTTTATTTAGAGTCGGTGTATTTCACTGACTCGGTATTTTACCATATCCCGTAGGAGGTATTCTAACTTCTTGATTTGCCAATAGAATTATTTTCCTCGCTTGGCTCTTGCAACTTCCCTACAAAGAGTATGTAACTTTAATACAGCTTTGTTCTCTCTCGCCCAGCTAGGGCGTGCCTTATGTTCCCACCATCAGATCTGGCTGTTGGCTCAGTTTCCCTGCAGATTGGATAGTTCAGCTCTCTGGCTAACCCAAAAACTACACCTTCCAGAGTAAACAAAAAAGTCAAAAAGGGGGTCGGGGGGGGGGTGGAGGAAGCAAGACTCCCTGGGCAACAGTCGCTCGTGTTTACCTTGAAGGGCTAACGCAAGTTAAAACTACAACTGCCTTGTCCACATTTTGTTTTGTTTAAATCACGTGTTAAGATTTAACCTTTTTTTCCCTAGTGAAGATGGGGCCTTGTCTTTTGCACGTTGCGTTAACTGATTATCCAACGTTAATTGGCACTTGACATATTTGTAAAGACTAGTTTGGATGTTTTTCCATGGGTATGTTTGTAGCAAATATTTGGACTTTTACCCTAGGCTAATCTTTCACCTAAGGTACAAAAATTCAGTGAAGACAAGGCGACAAAGAGCTGTCTGTGGTATGACAAAGATCCACATGAAGCTCCTTGCAGGATTGGGACCTTTAATAACAGTGCTTCCTTTAACATAGCCAAATACAAAATTCTACACCAAGGAACGCAGGCCAGACCTACAGAATGGTGGACTAGATCCTGGAAAGCAGCGACTCTGAGGGAGAGTTAGGGGTCCTATGGACAATACATGTCATTGAGGAGAAAGACTGGAGTACTGTATCCTGTTCTGCTGTCAGCGTTCTGCAAAGGACATTGAAACAATTACAGAGGGTGCAGAAAAGAGCCACAACAATGATATGAGGGCTGGAGAAGATGTCTCACAGTGAGAGACTTTAAGAGCTCAGTCTGTTTAGCTTACCAGACTGAGCAGTGACTTGATAGAGCGTAGAAACCACCTTCATAGGGAGAAAATCGCCGGTATTAAGTGGAGAAAGGCAGAACAAGAATGGTTGGAAGCTAAAACCAGACCCATTCAAATTGGGAATAAGGCACCATTTTTATTTATTTATTTTTAAACAGTGAGGGTGATTAATCATTAGAACAAACTACCCAGAGAAGTGGTGGATTCCCCGTCTTTGTCTTTAACTCAAGACTCGGTGCTGTTCTGGAAGATGAGCTTTAGCCAAACACATGTTATGGGGCTCAACAGAGGGGTAACTGGGTGAAATTTTAGGGGCTGTGATATACAGGAGATGAGACTAGATTATCTGATAGTCGCTTCTGGTCTTAAACTCTATGAAAGTGTCTATAAATGTGACTGGGAGAAAGTAATGTGAAGACTGGGATGGGAAAGTTAACGTTGCCTCCACCTAGGTGGTTTAGACTATCCCAGAAAGGAAATGAGTACTAATGAGCCTCTTGCAAACGAATGAATTTAGTCTCCTAGCCCCTACGGTGAAGTAAGCTAGTATTATCACTGCTTTAGTCTAGATAAACTGAGGCACACCGAGGTTATGCTGTCAGGCTGTGGCAGAGCTGGGAGAAGTCCCAATTCACTGTCTTGAACTGTAAATCTCATCGGTCCTGTCTCCCTCTCCTCCTTTCCTGTCCTTATGATTTTTCCATCATTTCATTGTTGAGTGAACTCTCCTTATGTCTTGTCTTGCATCATGCGACCCTTGGAATCATTGTGTTGCTGCCTGTCTTACTTCACGGTACTTTCTTCACATCATTCTGGTACGACCACATTATTCTTTATGACCAGGGTGTGTGTGTGTGTGTGGGGGTGGGGGGAGGAAGCCACTGTGGGTGTTGTACAAACATATTCCATGGGATCTATCTCTGAAGGAAAATCATCCTATATTTTGAAACATTTGATATAACCCAGTATTTGTTAGGAGATCCTCTCTTCAGCAGTGAAGCCCAACAAAAACTTATTGTTCAAAACATCCAACTTAAGTAAAGTTGGCTGGGGGGGAATAAAAGGGGAAGGGAACTTGGGGGAAAACTTCATCAGTTTTTTTTTTTTCCCCTATAAAAATCAGTTTGGATGAAAATCATAGCTGGAAAATCTATGTCCAGAACATTTCCATTGGCCGAGTAGTTTGATATTAAGAGCTGAGATGGGGACACAGTTATAGGGCATTAATCCTGTGCAACACATTGTTTTTTGCTTTGCTGTGTTATCAAAAGGCATCATTACACTTCCCTTAAATCTCCAGAAATGTGAGCAATCTCTTTTAGAAAGCCACCTGATCTTTCTAACTGCATAAAGTCCTTACTGATTTGCTGATATTACAGCTAATGAATTGGACTTGTCAAATGATAAACTTTTGATTGAACTAATAGATTGACTTTTCATTGACTGTCTTACCAGGACCAATGCATTCCATTTAGCTGTGTGTTAAGATGTGGGGAGCATTGAAAAACAATACTTAAAATCATCATGTAGGCACTGAATTCCATGGCACTTGGACACACGGTTGTGTTTTTTGCCATAGCATCTAGAGACCCAACCAGTCTATGCTGGGTACTGTATGGTCTCACAGTACAATAGTCCCTGTCCCAAAGAGCTTACAATTTTAATACACAAGACATGGGCGAGGGAACAGAGAGAAGCGAGCTGTCCCATGTCATCCAGCAGGTTAGAGCCAGGAATAGAACCCAGTTTCCTGACTTCTAGCCCTGAATGCGATCTCCTGGACCCACTACTTCTGCATAGCTATTGAGAGCAGAATGTGACTTGGTGCAAGTGCCAGCTACTAAGAGGACTGAAGTCATGCGGTGGCATTGCACGTCACTGCAGAGGGGCGTACATCACCTGCAGTGTCTTAGCCAAGTTAAATCTGAGGGTCACTTCAGCGTTCTCCCCAGGTATTAGACTTTGCGGGACTAAAAGCCGAAAATCTCTCCCTGCTGTAGTGTGGAGAAGTAAATAGCGTATTGAAAACTAGGGTGGCAGAAATTCTCTGCTACGTCCAACAGCGGACAACTGTCTTTGAATTACTTTACAGACTAATGACAGTAGAAATGAAACCTAGCAAGCTTTTGCCTTGTCAAATAGGGGGCCCACTCTTGCCTCTGATCCAAAATTTCAGTCCCAGTCTTCTTGGCTTCCAGTGTGTGCGTGTGCACGGGTGTATGTACCTCAGTCTGGTATAAAACCGGAAAGTGTCCAGGTATGAAATTCACCCCTGTGTGGAGGACCAGCAAAAGTGGGCTGGCCCTTTTGCACAAGGGGTGAATTTCCACCTTGCTTGTATTTGTGTAGGGGTTATCTGGCCTGGCTACATACTCTGAGATACGAACCTTACTTGGGCGTGTGTTAGTGTGTTTTTTTTTTTTTTTTTTTTTTTAAAGTCCATTAGATGAGGCACCCACATCTGACATTACATTATGTGTGAGAAAGTGAGCTCGCTGTATTGGCTGGTGACTTTGATCTTGTATTGTAACAATGTGTCTGTCTCCATTAGGTCTGCAGTGAAGCCAAGTATCATACCTGATATTCAGATTACAGATGTTGACACCCCCACGGATGCTGATGACTCAGAGAGTGGAACAGGTGAGACCAGGATGGTGGGTTTGCTAACTGATCTGTTTTATTTCAGTAGGCTGTTCCAGTATAAACCAAAGGGGTGATGCCCCAGGCCTAAAACTTTTGCTTTCTTTTATTCCAATCTCTTTGATTCAGTGGAATCGCTCTGTCAGAAATTATTCTTGCATGTGTCTCGCATGAAATGGTTTATCTATCTATATTATAAGTAGCAATGCCTTTAGTTATAGTCGCCCAAGAGTTTCCCAGCACATTTAAACGGTGTACAGTAATTAAGACCAAGGTCCACACATTGAATAATAAGGATAAGAAGAAACAATCAATAGCTGCTTGTCCAGTGAGCACTGTCCATCCTCTGCATTGAATGAGTCAGGGTTTGTTTTTTTAACATTGACTATTCCTGTATCTTCCTCTCCAACCTCTCTGGCCCTATCGCGTTCAGATTCCCCAGGAAGGGAGTTGTTGCTATGTTAACCTGTGAGTTCTTTAAGCCTAACCCAAAATATCCACTGCAGAAATCTCTGGGAGCATGTTCGTGTGGGACCATCGTGGCCTTTGCTGTTTGCCCAGAAGCTATGCAGGTGTCATAGAAGCTACTCTGAAAGCCCAGAGTGAAACCCCAAAGGAAAGCAAGGGTTGTTGAGTAACAATCTCCACTTGTCCCCATGCTTCCCTTTCCTTTGGCAGTCCCCCTGCACCCCTGGTGCTTGGGTTGCTCCCGGTTTGCAAGAGGAAGAATAGGAGCCATTGTTTAGTAGTGTTACCATGGAGAAGTAAACATTTCTAAGAAGTTCCTGCCCCCCCCCTTCAGCTGTGTGTGCACACAGAATTGAGTCTGAAGGGCCTTTCCTGTGTAAAGAGCAGAGGGAGGTTTGTCTCTGCTCCAGGCATGCTTTAGTGTAGTAACCCTTACCATGCTGGTGGTGTGCCGTCCTGTTGCCTTGAGCTCTGATCCTGCCTGATCTTCCACCCTAAGCAGGGTTAGGTTGGGTTGCTGCTTGGATGGGAGACTGCCCCAAAGCTGTAGGGAATGGGGTTGTTCTTCACTACGTTGTTATTTGTTTTCCAGTTGGGATGGGGAACTAGTTCCTGCTGTGAATAGAGGCACAGGGAAAGGATCTGACTGGCCAAGGTCTCTGTGGTAGAGCTGGGAATAGAATCCAGGTCTCCTTTCTCCAGATCCTGTATCCTATTCCTGGGACCAAACTGCCCCATGATGCTCCTTTTTGTGTCTTGGTGCTTAATGGGTGCCCCAGAATGGCATTAACAGGTGGTGCTGCCAAAGCTGTCCTCTTGAGACAGAGAAACAGAAAACCAGATCATTTGGGATCATTGAAGACCCCCGTGGCCCATCTTCCAAGGGTGTGGATGGAGAAGTCCCGAGGACAAGACAATCTGTAATCACAGTTTGCCTGTCTGGATCTTCCTACAGTTCTGGCTGGCTGATCAGCTTCCCCTCCTTGACTGCTATGCAGTGTTCCAAGACACTGTTAAAGACCCACCATGTTGCTCTCTGGAGATGGCTGCTTTTCAGCAGTAGATGAAGCCATTCGTGTATAGCCATGGCAATGTGCTTTGGGATCTATTGGGAGGGAAAGTGCTATCTAAATGTTAATTCTCTAAAAGGCTATGCACAGTTGGGAAATCTTCTCCATCGTGGGTAAGTAGCGCTCAGTGCGTTTAACAAGTGTGCCTGTCTTAGGACTCCTTCTAACGCCTTCTTTACCGGGGCAATCTGACCATATCAGAGGAAGCTGTGTGTGGGTCTGTAAAAACAGGAAGTCTACATCCTTTCTGCAACGGCTCCCTTGTTAATGTAGCTTCGTTCGATTATGTTCTTTCTCGGGGACTGGCTGGTGGGGTAGAGAGGTGGAATTGTAATCTGGGTTGGGCCTGAAAGGGCAGTTGCAACCCTATGTGGTTTATATCATGACTTCTTATGGAGGTGCCTTTTCTCAGTTAAATTTTGTTTTCCCACCCTGCCCCTTAAGACTCCTGGACGCTTTTCTGCTGTCCTAGCTCAAGTGGTTCATTAAAAATGGATGAACTGCTATTTCAGTATAATCTGGATATGGGCCAGTTTTTATTCAGAGATGTTAAGTATTGGCTTGCGTCTCCTGTTCTCATTTTTAAAAAATGTTAAAATATGACAAGAAGAGTAAGATGCTTAACTTCATAAAAGAAGAGGCTGTAGCCAAGTAGTTGCATGGATTTACACTGCAATTGTGAATTAATAGCCTCCATCGATAGATGAAAAAGAAGATGTGGATTAATTAGGTTGACCAGACAGCAAGTGTGAAAAATCGGGACAGCGGGTGTGGGGTAATAGGAGACTATATAAGAAAAAGACCCAGAAGTCAGGACTGTCCCTATAAAATCGGGACATCTGGTCACCCTAGGGTTAATATATAAACCAGCAGCTAAGATTATATTGCACTAGCTCTAATTGATTTCAGGCTAAAATATGCAGAACTTTGCATCACTTTAAACCAGGAGTGGGGGATCTTTTTTCTATCAGGGGCCACTGACCCACAGAAAAAAATTAGTCATGGACCACACACAGCCCCATGAGGGAGGAGGGGGCTGTGGAGGCTCGGGGCTTCCCCTAGGCTCCAGGCAGGGGATTGGGGTGCGGAAGGGGGTGAGAGCTCCGGTGTGGGGGCTCCGGTGTGGGGGCTGGGGTGGGGCTGGGGATGAGGGGTTTGGGGTGAAGGAGGGAGTTATGGGTCAGGGCCAGGGGGTTTGGAGTGCGGGAGCGGGCTCAGGGCAGGGGGTTGGGGTATGGGAGGAAATGTGGGGTCTGTGAGGGAGTTAAGAGTGCGGGAGGGGGTTCCGACCTGGGGCAGGGGACTCAAGGTGCGGGCTCCGGCCAGGCAGCGCTTACCTCAGGTGGCTCCCCGATGGTGGCGCAGCGGGGCTAAGGCAGGCTCCCAGAAGTGGCCACCATGTCCAGCCCCTAGGTTGAAGGGCCAGGGGACTCTGCGCAGTGCGCACTGCCTGCACCTGCAGGCCCCGCCCCCACAGCTCCCATTGGCCATGGATCCCGGCCAGTGGGAGCTGTGGTGCCGGCGCTGGGGGCAGGAGCAGTACGTGGAGCTTCCCTGATCACCCCTGCGCCTAGGGGCCGCAGGGACATGATGGTCGCTGTGTGGAGCTGACTGGACTTTTAACGACCTGGCAACCCTCCTCCCGCAGCGGGGCAAGCTGGTGCTCGCGGCTCCAGCCCTGCGGCGGGAGTGGTAACAAGGCTTGGAGCTTCTGGGCCATGGCACGGACACTTGCCACGGGCCTGATGAAATGAAGCAGGGGGCCAGATCCAGCCCGTGGGGTTATTATGGTGGTTCACAAATTGAAGATGAGCCAACAACGTGATGCAGTTGCAAAAAAAGGCTAGTATCATTCTGCAGTATATTAGTGGGAGTGTCATATCTAAGACGGGATGTAATTATCTCACTCTGCTTGGCACTGGTGAGGCCTCAGCTGGAGTACTGTCTGGCTTTGGGTGCCACAGTTCAGGAAAGATGTGGACAAACTAGAGGGAGTCCAGACGAGAGCAATAAAAATGATCAAAGGTTTAGAAAACCTGACCTGTGAGGAAAGATTAAAAAAACTGGGCACATTTAGTTTTGAGAGAAGACTGAGAGGGGACATGCTAAGTCTTCAAATATGTAAGGACTATTAGGAGGAGGAAGGTGATCAATTGTTCTCCGTGTCCACTGATGGTGGAACAAGAACTAATGGGCTTAATCTCCAGCAAGGGAGACTGAGGTTAGATATTTGGAAAAACTCTCTAGCTATAAGAGTAGTTGAGTACTGAAAAAGGCTAGCAAAGGAAGCTGTGGAATTCTTAACAGCTTCCAGTGCTGGGAACAAGTCGGATAAACGCTTGTCCGGGATGATCTAGATTTATTTGGTCCTGCCTCAGTGTAGGATCAAGATGGACTAGATGACCTCTGGAGGTCTTTGTTTTGTGGCAGTGCCTAGTAGCCCCAGTGGCAGACCAGGACCCCATTGTGCTGGGTGCTGGACAAACACAGAACAAGGAGATGGTCCCTCCCCCAAAGAGCTGACCATGTAAGTAGTAATGACACGTTTCTCCAGTGGTATTTCCTTTTACACATGTGAGTCTCTTGTTTTAAAGCCATTCTTACTCTTAATCTCAGATGTTGGAAACTTAAAACCCCAGCAAGAGGAAACTCCACAGCTGATGCGGACTCGGAGTGACGTGGGAGTCCGTCGCAGGGGGAATTTCCGTACTCCAAGTGAACAGCGGCGGATCAAACGCCATCGGTTTTCCATCAATGGGCATTTCTACAATCACAAAGTAAGGACTCGGAGCCCAGACAGAGCATTTAGTTACACTTTTGAAGTGCCAGAAAATAACTTGAATAGCAGATTAAAAAGAAAGTGTCACTATTCAAATGTCAGCACTGATTATGTGGCTGAAGAGTAGCTCTGTAGTGTGTTCCTACTTTTGGCGACCTTGGCTGGGTCCTCAAAACCCGTCCATGTGCAGAAAGCCTGGGATCCCCTGAATTCTTCAAAATGGAGTTTAAATGGGACTTGAAAGGTGCCTAGACCTTGGGCTGAGGAGAGCATTGGAGTGAATTTTGCCCGGGTGGGGGAGGGGAAGTGTTTGTGAGGAAAATTACCGATGCATATTGTGCTTATTGTAATCCAAATCTGTTGTCTTTTCCATCCCTAGACATCTGTGTTCACACCAGCCTATGGCTCAGTCACTAATGTCAGGATAAACAGCACAATGACCACTTCTCAAGCTCTCAAACTGCTGCTCAATAAATTTAAGGCAAGTTTTATCCCAATTTACTCTCTCCATTCAACCTTCTCATTAAACTCGTATAATTTAAGATGTTTTTTTTAGTTCAACAGGGTCTTTATATCAGAGAATCCTGGGCAACTGCTAGGTTCAGACCTAGCAAAGTCAGAAGTGAACCATTGCTTGGACCAAGCAGTGTTTCTTGTGCCTAAAGCAGGGAGGTGGATTCTGCTTCCCACTTTTGGGAGGGGTTTTGTCCGGAGCAGGGCAGCCTACTGAACAGAGCACTGGAGGGGGGAGTCAGGAAACCAGAACTCTATTTTTGGATCAGCTACTGACCTGCTGAGTGACTTTAGTAAAGTCACTTCCCCTGTCTGTGTCTCTGTTTCCCCTGGAACCCTTTGTCTACTTAGACTGTAAGCTTTCTGGGGCAGAGACGCTACTTATATGTATGTACAGCGCCTAGCACAATGGGGCCCTATTCGCTAGGTGTTACCATAATAAAGCTAAAGCAGGGGTGGGCAATAATTTTTCGCGGGGGGCCACTCCACGAATTCTGGTAAGTTGTCAAGGGCCGCACATTTTTACTATATTAATGGAGGGGGTGTGGGATCTGGGAGGGAGTTTGGTGCAGGGGGCCGCTCCGGGCTGGGGCAGGGGATTGGGGTGCAGGAGAGGGTTCTGATCTGGGGTTGGGGGTTGAGGTGCGGGAGGGGGTGTGAGGTGTACGCTTCGGCTGGGAGGTGCTCACCACAGGTGGCTCCCCGCTGGCAGCGCAGCAGGGCTCAGGTGGGAGCTGCAGCCGGCTGCTGCTGGCACATCTTTGCGCACCCCTTGCGGGGAAGGAGGCAGCAGGTCTCCGTGTGTTCCCTGCGCCTGCAAGCACCACCCCTGCAGCCAATAGGAGCTGTGAGGATGGCCCTTGAGGCGGGGGCAGTGTGGAGAGCCGCTTCCCGCCAGGGTGCGCAGAGACATGCCAGCAGTAGCTGGCGGCTTTTGGGAGCGGCGTGGGGCCACGGCAAGCAGGCATCCTGCCTGAGCACCCCGCTGCGCCGCGGGACATTTAGCAGCCCGGAGATTGTGAGGGGGCAGCCAAAGAGCCTGGCGGGCTGGACAGAAATGTTAGATGGGCTGGATCCAGTCCGCGGGCAGTATTTTGCCCATCCCTGAGCTAAAGGAATACTAGGCTCTGTTCCCAGCTCTACCCTATTTTTTTAACCCATCTGCTAAATGGCTAGAATTCTTGCCAGAAGCCAAAAGCATATTGTGGAGAATTGTCTCTTATCAAGTACTTGCAAGTCCTTGGATGCAAGGTGTTATGAAAGTGCAAAGTGTTTCTTTTTTCAAAAAGTAATCTAGCTGCCTTTTGATACTTTGACATCTTTCTTTTTTCCTGGGTTCAGATTGAAAACTCGGCTGACGAATTTGCATTGTA
Organism: Trachemys scripta elegans; assembly: GCF_013100865.1. Classification (NCBI taxonomy): domain Eukaryota; kingdom Metazoa; phylum Chordata; order Testudines; family Emydidae; genus Trachemys; species Trachemys scripta. The sequence goes on from NC_048299.1 coordinate 146,674,893, forward strand.
TATTGTCCACACCAGCGGAGGTAAGTCTGGAAGAAATCCTCAAGCTGTAATGGTTTAGAGTAACTTGGCTTAATTGGCAACCTCTGCTGCGTATCTTTAAGGCAGTGGTTCTTAACCAGGGGTACACATGCCCCTGCAGGTACACGGAGGTCTTCCGGGGTGTGTGTGTGTGTGAGTGGGTATATCACCTCATCTAGATATTTGCCTAGTTTTAGAACAAGCTATGTAAAAAGCACTAGCAAAGGCAGTACAAACTAAAATTTCATACAGACAATGACTTGTTTGTACTGCT